>NW_007198532.1:0-9908 GCF_000164805.1 Carlito syrichta | reverse complement strand
GCGGCCACTGCACTCCAGTGTGGGCGACAGAGTGAGACTCCAACTCACAAAAAAAAAAAAGAGAAAACATAGTTTATTTAGAAAGTAAATTAGAGAGAGAGAGAGAGAGAGAGAGCAGATTTGCCTCCCCAAGGTAGCGGAGGAGACCAAAGCTTAAGAAAACATGGCCATAGCTCAGAAAGCACATGGCCACACCATAGCTTAGCAAGGCACTGGCGACTGGTTGCTTGTTGATAGAGGAAGGTCATTCAGGCGATTGGGTGGTGGTCTGCTCCACAGCATCACGAAGGGGCAGGTAAGCACAGGTACTAACGTCAGGGGATGGACAATAGGCAGATAGGTGGGTTAGTCCCATGATGGCTGCCATGGTCCATGGTCATGGGCTAGATCGGAGGAGACAAGGGGAGGGGCTTATACTTCAAGAGACCTGTCAGACGTTTTCGATCCACAAGCTCTTGAGCAAAAAGTTCATCTTATTATCATTTCTATGACTTCAGCCAGCTAAGGGACCTGAAATTTCTTAGAGATTATTGTGCTAAACCATGAATTGAATGGTTAGGCTGTCCTTGTCTTGCATCTGATGGAGATTTGCTGAGGGGGTGGGGTAAGCTGCCGCTTGACCTGCAGTAAAATGTCTGAACATTTCCTGAAACCTGCTCTTTTTTTTGAGTCAGAGTCTCACTCTGTCGCCCAGGCTGGAGTACAGTGGCATGCTCACAGTATCAACCTGCTGGGAACAGGCAATCCTTTTTCTAAGCAGCTGGAACTACAGACACGCGCTGCCTCGCTCAGCTAAATTTTTTGATATATTATAGAGTGGAGGTCTCACCAAGTTGCCCAGGCTGGCCTCAAACCCCTGGGCTCAGGCAGTCCTCTCGCCTCAGCCTCCCAAAATGCTGGGATGACAGGCTTAAGCCACCACACCTGGCCAGACTTGCCTATTGGAAATTTGTCTGTGTCTAGCCTGAGCTAGATTTATTTATTTATTTATTTATTTATTTATTTATTTTTATTTTTGAGTTGGAGTCTCACGCTGTCGCCCAGACTGGAGTGCTGTGGCCAATCCCGGCCCCTGCAGCCTCGACCTGCTGGGCTCCAGCGATCCTTCCGCCTCAGTCTTCCGAGTTGCTGCAACTACAGGCGTGCGCTACTATGCCCGGCTAATTTTTTGATTGTAGAGATGAGGTATCACCAAGTTGCCCAGGCGGGTCTCGAACCCGCGGGCTCAAGCCATCCACTCACCTCAGCCTCCCAAGGCGCGGATGACAGGCAGAGCCACCGAGCCCGGCTCTGAGCTAGATTTAAAGCGTGTGAGGGTCCGGACAGAGCGAGGATGGAGCGGGCGAGCACTGGTAACCCCGAGATGAGAGTAAATTGCAAAGAATTACAACACACAAAGCAGTTAAGAAAGAAAAGTTTATATAAAAGTAAATTAGAGAGAGAGAAAGGAGAGAGAAGATTCACCCCCCCAAGCTGGGGGAGGGGGCCAAAGCCAGGAAGCCTGGCGACAGCCAAAGCTCAAAGAACACATGGCCACAACCAGAGTCTAGCAAGGCAATGGCCGCCGGCTGCTTGTGGTTGAGTCCTTGGAACCGTTTTCCTAGACGCGGAAGATCATTAGGGTGATTGGGTGGTGGTCTGCTCCACGTCATCACGAAGGGGCAGGCTAGCACAGGAGCTGACGTCCAGTGACGGACAGCAGGCCGATGAGTGGGTTAGTCCCTTGATTGCTGCCATGGTGGGGTTTACTTGTGTCACAGGTCAGAGAGGGCAGATTGGGTTAACCCTGGGGTGGGGGGGTTCCTGCAATAGACTAGTTAGACACTTGCAATTCACAAACTCAGACATTTGCAACTCACTCACGAATTCCTTGACCAAAGATGGTCGTATTATTACTTTTATTACTTTGGGTGATCTTTGATCTTCAGGCTTGACAAGGAACCTAAAAGTTTACTAGCGATTATGCTCAACCATGAATCGAAAGGTTGGGCTGTCCTGGTCTTGCATCTGATGGAGATTTGCCGAGCGGGGGTGAGATAGGCTGCTACTTGTTCTGGAGTGGAATGTCTGAATGCTTTCTAAGGGTTAGGATGAGGCAAAAAGACTAAACCCTTTCAGTGTCAGTCTAAGTAAAAATGGTTATGCTGAGGCAAACATCCTAAGTTACTCGGGGTCCCTCCTTTCAGTAGTCTTTGTGACAAAAATAGCTGTGTATCATTAAAGTATGCTACGTTTGTAATCCCGTGCCTTTGGGAGGCTGAGGTGAGTGGATGGCCTGAGCCCGCGGGTTCGAGACCCGCCTGGGCAGCGAGACCTCCTCTCTACAATAAATCAGAAAATGAGCTGGGCGTGGTAGCGCGCGCCTGTGATTCCGGCTACTCGGAAGGCCAGGGTGGAAGGATCACCGGAGCCCGGTAGGGCGAGGCTGCGGTGGCCGGGAGCGGCCGCTGTACTCCGGTCTGGGCGACAGAGTGAGACTCTGACTCAAAGAAAAAAGAAAAAGTCTGCTACTTGCAGAAACATGCTGTTTGGAGCGACGGAGGGGCCCGAGTTCAATGAGTGGCTCCGTGACTGACTGCATGCTTGGATGTGTGTCCCCAGCCTCCCTTGCACGAGGGCTGGACTGTGCCAGCCGCACTGCGGACACGACCAGTGAGCAGACCCTCACCGACCGGCCTGTGTCTTCACCTCCATCTTTCCACCAGGCAGGCGATGCGGCATTAAATGACAAATTCAGTTGGTGAGTTATGTTTTGTGGGGAGAGGACACAGGCTTTAAGGAAATAACCGGCTTCTCTGAGACCAGGATCATTCTGGGAGCCTTTATTCATCAGGGGCCATGGGCCAGCTCCCGGACGCCAGGGATCCGCCTCAGGCCCTGCTGTCCTCGGTCAGGAATCTGGACCGCAGGGCCTCATTTGCATTCCGCCTGCTGGAAGAACTTGTGACAGGCAGCTGTGAGCGCAGCCACAAACACGATGAACTCGTTGAAGTCCACCTGGGCGTCCCCGTTGGCATCCAGGTCCTTGAGCAGCTTGTCCACGGCATCTTTGTCCTTTCCATTCTAGCGGGGAGAAGGGCCCAGGGTCAGCACGGAGGGGTCAGCTCAGCCAAGCATCACTGCCGGGCAGGGGGAAGGCTCCGGCGCCTGTGCCACCTCTGCCGTCGTGTGGGCTCAGTGCCAGGGCCAGATATGTGGCGTCCCTGGCCTTAAGAAGCCGTGAGCAGCCGGGCTCGGTGGCTCAGCCTGTAATCCCACGCCTTGGGAGGCCGAGGTGAGTGGATTGCCTGAGCCCGCGGGTTCGAGACCACCCTGGGCAACATGGCAAGACCTTGTCTCTACAATAAATCAAAAAATTAACTAGGTGTGGTGGTGCACACCTGTAGTTCCGGCTACTTGGAAGGTTGAGGCGGAAGGATAGCTGGAGCCCAGCAGGTCGAGGTTACAGTGGCCGTGAGCGGTGAGCATGCCTCTGCACTCCAGCCCGGGCGACAGACTCAAACAACCACCAAATTAAATTGCACATAAATTAGGATTTCCTTCACATCAATGTTTGCATGGGGAAAAGGAAAAGACTGGAAGGAGGAGGGAGAGTCTATTCCAGGGAGATTCTTCCCTCCACCTCTTTGTGTGTGTGTGTGTGTGTGTGTGTGTGTGTGTGTGTGTGTGAGAAAGCAGTTTATTAAGACAGAAGAGCTCCCAAGCGAGAGGGGGCCCAAAACAGGGCTGCCCCCTCCACACTTCTGTATTTCTACACGTCCCACCACAAGCAGAAGTTTATTTTTTAAATTTATTTTGAGTTGGGGTCTCGCTCTGTTGCCCAGGCTGGAGTGCAGTAGCACAGTTGCAGTTCACTGCAACCTCAACCTCTTGGGCTCAGGCAATCCTTCCGCCTCTGCCTCCTGAGTAGCTGGGACTACAGGTGTGCACCCCATGCCTGGCTAAGTTCTTTATTGTTTTGTAGAGACAAGGTCTTGCTATGGTACCCAGATTGGTCTCGAAATCCTGGGCTCAAGCAATCCTCTGGCCTCGGCCTTCGCAGGTGCTGGGATTGCAAGCGTGAGCTGCTGTGCCTGGCAGATACTTATTCTCCAAAGATATCTTTATTCCATCCACAGTTAGAAAACAGAAGCAGTGTTCCCAAGTGCTCCGTTGTCGTGGAAGTGAGGCTTTGGGCTGAACATTTCAGGCTTTCATTTTCACTCATTAGCATTGGCCTAGCAGACCCTGCAGGCGGCAGGCAGGCAGAGTCTGGCCGGGCGGGAAGGAGGGGGAGGGGAAGAGGGGGGGAAAGAGGAGAGGGCTGAGCACAGGGGAAGGGACCAGAGGGCCGGAGGCAGGAGAGGAAGGCGAGGCCCAGAAGAGGGGCCTGTGCGGGTCTGCGGGAGGCGGCCTCGGGGGGAGAGCGCGGTCCTGGCCGGCCTCCGGGGACCTCCTCGCGAGGCCCCGGCTGTGGGTCCCGCCTGAGCGCCGGCTCTGGGCTGCAGGCGCTGAACGACCCTTTGTGACGTCCACGAATACCAGGCAACGGGGGACCTGGGCGTGGGAAGAAGCGTGGCAGGACGGGAATGTCTGTGGCCAGGAGCCTTGGAGAGGGCCGGCTCTGCGGCATGGCTAACTCGGCCTCAGGCTACTCCACCCTCACTCCCCACGCAGGTTCCAGGCCGACTCTCCCCCTAGGCGCCTGCAGGGGAAGAATCCTGGTCACAGACACGCTGGGGCTGGATCCACGCCTCAAGGCTCGGCCTGGCCACCCTCCCCGCTCAGGTGCGCCGGTGTCCCCCGCCTTGGGGTGGTGGGTCCATTCCTTGGCCGGGCATCCGGGTCTTTCGGGATCCGCCCCACTTGCCTCTGAGCGCTTCACTGCTGCTGGCTCCCACCCCAGCCGTCAGCCCTCTGCCCGCCGTGCTCGCCCTCCCTTCCTCCTCGCCCCTCCTGGCCGCGGCCAGCTGGCGCTCACCTGCAGGAAGCCCGGGAGCTCCTTCTCCATCAGCGCCTTCAGCTCTCCCTTGGTCAGGCTGTTCGAGTTGCTGTCGCCCTTGGAGTACCGGGCAAAGACGTCCACGATCATGGTCATGGCCATCTCCAGTTCCGTCATGGTGCCGGGTTAAACCTGCCTCCCTGCCGGGTTAGTGTGGCTCAGGAAATGTCCGGCTGGAGGCCTCTCCGTGGTTTATAAGGCCCTGCCTCATATTGACACAGAGGGTGGGACGTCCGGGTTGGAGCATTCAGCAAATCCTCCCCTCCCCACCCTGTGAGGCCCAGTTCTACAGTGCGTTGCTCTGACTTCCTTCTGGAATGTTTCCCCCAGCCAAGGGCCAGGGTGGGGCTGCCTCGGGGCATCCACTTTACCTACATCTCACAGGTAAAGCACCCGCATCTAACCTGTGCTGGCCTGTTTCTTGGGGTCGTCTTTGAGTCACAGCCGTGTCCTCATCTCTGACCCCAGGGTGAGCAGGGCCCCGGTGAGTGTGTGAAGGGAGTAGTGACAGAGCGGCCCTGTCCGTGTAGCTATCAGGGCGAACCAGCCCTTGGTGGGCGGACGTGAGGCAACGTCTGGGAGTGAATGAACGGCGGGTATGTGAGTGAACGCAGCTGTGGTCCTGTGGCTGCTTTTCAGAACACCCTGCCTCATTCAGAGGACCAGCTCCCCTCACAGGGCTTTGCTTCGCCTTTGAAGGTCCCTGAAAAGCCGCGGACGAAAGGCAGATCACTGGTGTCACTGAGAATTTCCATCTTAGCTTTTGGGAAATGGCTTTAAGCCTTTCTCTCTCTTAGGCTACACTTTAAAGATGTTTTTTCTTTCTCGTCTAATTGTGTACTTGCTTGAGGATTCCAGAGGCTGTTCCCAAGGCTGACTTTAAAACAAGCATATGGACACCCCACGGCAGACTTCTTCATTGTTTAGAGGTCACCTAGAGATGACTAATCTACATCCTGGTCACAGTTGGGACCACATCGGCCAACTCTCCAGGTAGACAACAGTTCAAGAAAGCCATCGAAGCGAGACCTGCCCCAGTGCTGCTGCCAGATACTCCTCATTCCATTCTTTCCCTTTATTTATTTATTTTTTTTGAGTTGGAGTCTCACTCTGTCGCCCACACTGGAGTGCAGTGGCCGCTCCCGGCCACCGCAACCTCGACCTGCTGGGCTCCAGCGATCCTTCTGCCTCATTCTTTCAAGTAGCTGGAACTACAGGCGCGCGCTACCATGCCTGGCTGATTTTTTGATTTATTGTAGAGATGAGGTCTTGCCAAGTTGCCCAGGCGGGTCTCGAACCCTCAGGCTCAGGCAATCCACTCACCTCAGCCTCCCAAAGGCGCGGGATGACAGGCTGAGCCACTGAGCCCGGCTTGGCCAAGTTCTAATGAATTGATTGCTGTACCTGCCTTCTGGAACCTTTCCCCCAGCCAAGGCCCAAGGTGCGGCCACCGCAGGGCACCACATCTTCCCTGCATCCTACAGGCAAAACACCTGCAACTTACCTGTGCTCACTTGTAGCATGGGGTCATCACTGAGACACGGTGATGTCCTCATCCCTGGCCCCTCTTGGGGTAAGCAGGGCCCCGGAGAAAGTGCTTCAGATTCTTTTTGGTCTCTCTGAGCGGCATTCCTTCCTTGGGGCATGGGGCAGGACCCTTCTGGGACGGGCATCTGATGACCTACAGACAAGGCCTGTCAGAGAATTGCTTTCTGGCAAGTTTCCACACAGGCCAGGTGGAGTGGGTGGAGTCAGATGTTTAGATGTCACGGCTGGCTCTGGGGAAAGGGAGCTCTAGCTTCTAGGACCTGCCCTGGGGAAGCCTCGGGGGAGAAAGAATGAGGAGCCAGAGACAGGAGGCAGGAGACCGTCAAAGAGAAACGTTTGCCTCTGAGGCCCTCACTTTGGGGTGTTGTTTTCTGAGGCCCAGCACTCCTCAAACCCACGGCAGCCACAGAGTTTAGACAGGGTGAAGGCTTCTGGGGCCTCGCAAAGGATTCTGGGGCCTATGCGTGGCGTCAGGAACTTGGGGTCTCATGCAAGTTCACACTCTTCCCCCCTTCACAGCGGGAGGGGGCACACGGAGGTGATTGTCGATGGGAAAGTTGGGGAGCCCCGGAAAGCTCGGAGGGCAGCAGCCTGAGTTCAAATCCTGCTCCAGCAAGTTCCCTGAACTCTCCCAATGCTGCCTTCACCCTACGGATGAGCTGTGGACCACCCTCCCCCCCCAGGGTTGTGACTGCGACACACAGAAGCTTTGGCATGTGACAGGAGCAGCTGGTCTCATGACAGCTGACTTTCTTTTTTTTTTTGAGTTGGAGTCTCACTCAGTCACCCAGACCACCGCAGTCTCGACCTGCCGGGCTCCGGCGATCCTTCTGCCTCAGCCTTCCGAGTAACCGGAATTACAGGCACGTGCTACCACGCCTGGCTAATTTTTTGATTTATTGTGGAGATGAGGTCTCGGTGCCCAGGCGGGTCTCGAACCCGCGGGCTCAAGCAGTCCACTCACCTCAGCCTCCCAAAGGCGCGGGATTACAGGCTGAGCCACCAGGCCCGGCTGACAGCCGACCTTCTTAGGACGCGTTGCCTTTGGCCAGGTGCCCACAATGGAGGACGCATCTCCCGTGAGTGGCCCCAGGATGGGGTCTGGAGGTTTCAGGAAACCACCAGGTGTGTGGCGAGGCAGGCAAGACACAGCCTGTCCTGAACACGCCTTGTCTAGGGGACAGATCTGGAGGGGACTCCTCTGGAGTCCGATGAGAAGAACGTCTATGCTCAGCAGACCAGACCGAAGGCCTCTCGTGCGTGGCCAAAACTGCATACTGCAGCACGTTGCTCTGAGTCGTCCAGGGCCTGTGTGGGGCAGCGGTCCCTGGTGGGTGAGACTCGGGCCCTGGGTGGGTGAACTCAGGCTGCTGCCCTCTGAGCTTTCCAGGGCTCCACAACTTTCCCATCGACAGTCACCTCCATGTGCCCCCTCCCACTGTGGAGGGGGGAGGAGCGCGAACTTGCATGAGACCCCAAGCTCCCGACTTCACGCAGAGGCCCCAGAATCCTTTGTGAGGCCCCAGAAGCCTTCACCCCGTCTAAACCCTGTGGCTGCTGTGGGTTTGAGAAGTGCTGGGCCTCAGTGTCCTGGAGCGTGAAGCGGTGTGTGGAGAGACAGAAGGCTTGGAGGAGCCCGTGCCAGGGGACGTGGGACAGCCAGGAGCAGAGGCACAAAGGACAGAGAGATTGGGATGGGCGGGTGGGGCCACAGGGGCGTGGACGCAGAAAGGTCCCACAGGCTGTGCACTCACACCTGACTGGAGGTCCAGGCCTCACGGCACCAGCCACACATCCGAACATCTGTGCAACTTAAAGAGCTCGCCCTCAGCCGGGCGTGGTGGTTCACGCCTGGAATCCCAGCACCGGGTGGCCAAGGGGAGAGGATTGCTTAAGCCCAAGAGTTTGAGACCAGTGTGGGCAGCATAGCGAGGCCTCTTCTCTATGAAAAATCAAGAAATTAATGGGATATGGTGACACGAGCTTGTAGTCCCGGCTACTCGGGTGACTGAGACTGAAGGGTTGCCTGAGCCCAGGAGGTTGAGGCCATGGGGAGCAGAGATTGTGCCACTGCACTCGGGCCTAGGTGACAGAGAGAGATTCTGACTCCAAAAAAAAAAAAGAACCAAAAAGCTCACTTTGGCTGGGCTGCAGCCTTGCAGAACTGCCCATTTCGGGTGGGCTGGGCACAGAGCTTCCGGGTGATTCTGGTGTGCGAGGTTGATGGTTCAGAGGGTTCTCAACCGGGAGATGCACGGTCAGATCTCCCTTCTGAGGGCAGCAGTTGGGGAGGGGGGCAGGAGAAGGCTGCAGGATGGGGAGCCCCTGGCCACTCCCAGCTCAGGGTGCCAGCAGCACCCGTCCCCAGGACCTCAGGAGCCGATGGGGGCCTCGGCAGAGGGCAGAGAAATGAGGCAACCTCCACACTTTGCAGAAGGGGAAACTGAGCCTCAGCGAGGATCTCGGCCAACAAGCCCAGGCTCCCTCATGCCTGCCCGTTGTTACTGCACTGCACAAACAGTTCCTGGGTCAGACTGGTTTTATCCTTGATAAGGTCTCAGACAAATATTTGATGAGGGAGGCGGTTGAGAGTGGACAAAATCAGTTTCCCAGGAACAAGCCGAGTGCCAGGGGTCATGTCTCAGGCGGCTGGAGGGCAGGGCAGAGTCTCACCCTGGGCACACAGCTCCTGGGGAGGGCGGAAGGGACGCCGAGACCCAGGAGTGGCCGTGTGTGGACCGCTTTCTCTTGGCTCGAAAGCTCAGCAATGCTGCCTCCCAGACTCCCTTGCAGCTAGGGGGCCACACCTCACAGTTCTGGGCAGACGCTTCATTGGGGACTAAGGAGGGTGGCCTCGCCGAACACGAAGCTGAGGCCTTCAGCCCTTCTGCCTCCTTCTCCTGAAACCTGGAGGCATCTCTGGGGAAGCAACAGCCACGCATGCGTGAGGCCCTGACAGATTCTTTTGTTTTTGAGTCGGAGTCTCACTCTGTTGCCCAGGCTGGAGTGCAGTGGCATGCTCATGTTTACTGCAGGCTTGACCGGCTGGGCTCAGGTGATTCTTCCACTTCAGCCTTCCAAGCAGCTGGGACTACAGATGCACACTTGCCACATCGGCTAATTTTTTTTTATTTATTGTAGAAACAAGGTCTCACCAATTTGCCCAGGCCGGTCTCCAACCACCGGGCTCAGGCAGTCCTCTCGCCTCCACCTCCCAAAGTGCTGGGATTATAGGCGTGAGTCACTGCACTCAGCCTCCTAACAGATCATTGAAGCACATGACTGAGTATATTCCCATCTGGTTGTGCTTATTTCTTAGGGATTGCTGTAACAAATCAGCCTGGGCAACATAACGAGAACTCATTTACAAAAAAAAAAA
>NW_007198531.1:0-3948 GCF_000164805.1 Carlito syrichta | reverse complement strand
GCAGCTGTTATTTTTGAGTTGTTGATAATTGCCATTCTGACGGAGTTAGGTGGTATCTCAGTGTGGTTTGATTGCATCTCCATGATGATTAGTGAGGTTGAGTATTTCTTCATGTGTTTCTTGGCTACTCAAATATCTTCTTTTGTGAAGTGTCTGTTCATATCTTTTGCCCATTTATAATGGGGTTGTTTGTTTTCTTCTTTTCAGTACGTTTCAGTTCCTTGTAAATCCAGGATGTTAAGCCTTTGTCAGACCTAGAGTTGGCAAATACTTTTTCCCAGTCTGTAGGCTGTCATCCTGGTCTCTTGATGGTTTCTTTGGCTTTGCAGAAGCTTGTCAGTTTAATAAGGTCCCATTTGTCTATCTTCTCTCTTAAGTCTTGTGGGTTTCGGGTTTTTTACAGGAATTGGATGACAGTTCCGATTTCCATGAGGGTATTTTCTTCATTTTCTAAGGTTCTTATGGTTTGAGGTTTTACATTTAGGTCTCTGATCCATTTGGAGTTAACCTTTGTGCATGGGGATAGATAGGGGTCCTGTTTCAATCTTCTGCATGTGGTCAGCCAATTTTCCCAGCACCATTTACTGAATAGGTTCTCCTCTCCCCATTGGTAGGTGGTGGGGGCTTTGTCGAAGATGAGCCAGTTGAGAAATTGAGGTTTTGCTTCTGGAATCTCAATTCTGTTCCATTGATCTATATGCCTGTTCCTGTACCAATACCAAGCTGTTTTGATGATTGTAGCTTTAGAGTAAAGTTTGAAGTCTGGTATTGTGATACCACCTGCTTTGTTTTTTTTGCTGAGGATTGTTCTGGCTATTCTTGGATGTTTGTGTTTCCATATCAATTCCTGTGTTGTTTTTTCCAGGTCTGAGAAGAAAGTTGCTGGTAATTTGATGGGTATTGCATTGAATTTGTGGATTGCCTTAGGTAAGATGGACATCTTCACAATGTTGATTCTTCCAATCCATGAGCATGGAATATTTTTCCACTTGTTTGTGTCAGCTTTGATTTCTTTGAGCAGTGTTTTGTAATTTTCATTGTAAAGTTCTTTCACGTCTCTGGTTAGGAAGATGCCAAGGTATTTCATTTTTTTTTTTTTGTGGCTATTGTGAATGGAATTGTGTTTTTTATTTGGGTTTCTGTTTGTTTATTATTGGTGTAGAGAAATGTGATTGTCTTTTGTACATTTATTTCATATCCTGAGACTTTGCCAAAGGCCTTTATCAATGTAAGGAGGCTTTTGACAGATTCTCTTGGGTTTTCAAGGTACACAATCATATCATCTGCATATAGAGATAACTTGACTTCCTCTTGTCCTATTTGGATACCCCTGATTGCCTCCTCTTCTATGATTGCTCTAGCCAGGACTTCCAATACTATGTTGAACAGGAGGAGTGAGAGTGGGCATCCTTTTCTAGTTCCAGTTTTCAGGGGAATTGGTTCCAATTTTTGTCCATTTAGGAGTATGTTGGCTGTGGGTTTCTCGTAGATGGCTTTTACTATTTTAAGGTATGTTTCCCGTATGCCTAGATGTTCAAGGGTTTTTATCAAGAAGGGGTGCTGGATTTTATCAAAAGCTTTTTCTGCATCTAATGATATGATCATGTGGTTTTTGTTTTGACTTCTGTTGATGAATTTAATTACATTTATGGTTTTACGAATGTTGAACCAGCCTCGCATCCCAGGAATAAAGCCTACATGGTCATGATGGATGATTTTTGAGATGTATTGCTGAATTCGGTTTGCTAGGATCTTGTTGAGAATTTTAGCATCTATGTTCATCAAGGATATTGGCCTGTAGTTCTCTTTCTTTGTTGGATCTTTACCTGTCTTGGGTATCAATGTGATGTTGGCTTTGTAAAATGATTTGGGGAGAGTTCCATCTTTTTCAATAGCCTGGAATACCTTCAGTAGGATTGGTATCAGCTCCTCCTTAAATGTCTTGTAGAATTCTGCTGGAAAGCCATCTGGACCAGGGCTTTTTTTTTGTAGGAAGTTTTCTTATTACGTAGTCGATTTCCTTGATTTTTATTGGTCTATTTAGGGTCTCAATTTCTTCTTGTTCCAACCTAGGTAGGTTGGGTGATGTCAGAAAGTACTCCGTTTCCTTAAGGTTTTCAAGTTTGTTTCCATACAAGTGTACGTAGTAGTCTCTAATGATCTTTTGTATTTCTTCAGGGTCAGATGTGACTTCATTTTTTGTGTTTCTGATTGTGCTTATTTGGTTTTTTTCTAGCTTTTTCTTGGTCAGTCTAGCTAGGGGACCATCAATCTTGTTTATCCTGTCGAAAAACCAGCTTTTTGTTTCATTGAGTTTTTGTGTTATCTTTTTGTCTTCTATGTCCTGGATTTGGGCTTTTATTTTGGTGATCTGGATTCTTCTGCTGAAATTAGGGTTTTTGTGTTCTTGCTTTTCCAGCTTTTTTAGGTGGCTTGTTAGGTTGTAAATGTCTGTTCCTTCCATTTTCTTCATGTTTGTTTGTAGGGATTTAAATTCCCCTCTTACTACAGCTTTCAGGGCATCCCAGAGATTCTGGTAAGATGTTTCTTCATTTTCATTTGTTTCCAGGTATCTTTTGATCTGTTTTGATTTCATCATTGACCCAGGAGTTGTTTAGCATCATGCTGTTTAGTGTCCATGTCTTTGTGGGGTTTGGGGGGACTTTGTTGGTGTCAATATTTATTTTTATTCCACTGTGGTCCGAGAAGGTACATGGTAGAATTTCGGTCCTTTTAAATTTGATTATGCTTGATTTATGGCTATGTGGCCAATCTTAGAATATGTTCCATGTGGTGATGAGTATAATGTGTATTCTTTGGTCTTTGGATGGAGTGTTCTGTAGGTATCAATTAAGTCCATTTGGCCCACAGTCACATTGAGGTTCCAGATCACCTTGCTGATTTTTTGTCTGATGATCTGTGTTAGGGTTGTGAGTGGGGTATTAAAGCCCCCAGTTATGTTGGTGTTAGAGTCAATACCTTCCTTTAGTTTTCCTAGAAGTTGCTTTATGAAAGTTGGCGCACCTATGTTGGATGCATATATGTTTAGGATAGATATTTCTTGTTGATGGATTGAGCCTTTTATCATTATGTAGTGGCCTTCTGTATCTTTTTTGAATTTTAATATCTTGAAGGGTATTTTGTCTGAAATTAATCGCTACTCCTCCTTTCTTTTGTATTCCGTTCACCTGAAAGTTTGTTTCCCATCCTCTTACTTTGAGTCTGTGGGTGTCCTTTCTAGTGAGGTGAGTCTCTTGAAGGCAACAGATTGTTGCCTGATGATATTTTATCCATTTTGCCATTCTATGTCTTTTCAGTGGTGCATTTAGTCCATTCACATTTAGGCTAATAATTGAAATGTGAGAATTGATCCCTATCATACGGTTCTTACAAAGTTGTTCCTGTTTGTTTGTTGTCTTTCTTTGGGTTTTGGAGTTGGTTCATGTGTTTTTAATCTTTTGCCTGTACTCTTGTAAATAATGTTGTTGTTCTTTTTTCTTTTTCTTCTGTGTTCAGTACTTTCTTAAGTGTTTCTTGTAGAGGTGGTCTGGTGGCAGTGTAGGTTCTTAGGGATTGGATATCTGGAAAAGATTTCAATTCTCCCTCACTAATGAAGCTTAGTTTGCCTGGGTAGGTTATTCTTGGTTGAAATTGTTTCTCTTTTAGAACTTTGAAGATAGAGCTCCAGGCTCTCCTAGCCAGAAGGGTTTTTGTGGATAAATCTGCTGCTATTCTAATTGGTTTTCCCTGGTAGGCAGTCTGGTCTTTTTCTCTTGCTGCCTTTAGGATTTTTTCTTTTATAGCTACTTTGTTTAGGTGAATTATTATGTGTCTGGAAGTTGGTCTTCTCATTTGTTGTCTTGCAGGGGTTCTCTGAATCTCTTGTGTTTGAGTTTTTTCATCCTTGATGAGATGAGGGAAGTTTTCTTGAAGGATTTCATGAAATGT
>NW_007198530.1:0-553 GCF_000164805.1 Carlito syrichta | reverse complement strand
GTAGCCAAACACTCCCTCCATCCTGAACCCCGGGCAACCACTGTTCTATTGTTTTGCATCTCCAGAATGTCACTAAAATGAAATCAGGTAGATTTTTAAGTCTGGCTTCTTTCACCCAGCATAATGCAACCGAGATTCATCTGTACTGCTGAGTATATCAATACTTCATTTCTTCTTTTTTTTTTAGTTGGAGTCTCACTCTGTCGTCCAGAGGCTGGAGTGCAGTGGCACACTCACAGCCACCTCAGCATCGACTTGCTTGGCGATCCTTCTGCCTCAGCCTTCCATGTAGCTAGAACTATATGCATGTGCTACCACACCTGGCTAATTTTTATTATTTATTGTAGAGACAAGGTCTTGCCGAGTTCCCAGGGCTGGTCTCGAACCTGTGGAATCAGGCAATCCACTTACCTGGGCATCCCAAGGTGCTGGGATTACAGGCTGAGTCACTGAGCCTAGCCATTTCATTTCTTTTTATTTGTGAGTAGCATTCCACTGTGTGCATGTACCACAATATATTTATAATTCATCAACTCAAGAACATTTGGGCTGT
>NW_007198529.1:0-1507 GCF_000164805.1 Carlito syrichta | reverse complement strand
GGAGATGCAATCAAAACCACATTGAGATACCTCCTAACTCCAGTCAAAGTGGCAATTATCAATAACTCAAAAAATAACAGTTGCTGGAGAGGGTGTGGTGAAAAAGGAACACTTCTACACTGTTGGTGGGAGTGCAAACAAGTGCAACCTCTTTGGAAAACAATATGGCTATTCCTAAAAGCTCTAAGTATTGACCTCTCATATGATGCTGCAATCCCCCTACTGGGAATATATCCTGAAAAACTCAAATCACTCTATAAAAAAGATATCTGCACACATATGTTTATCACAACATTGTTCACAATAGCAAGAACCTGGAAGCAACCATGCTGTCCATCAAAAGAGGACTGGATTTTAAAAATGTGGTACATATACATGATGGAATACTATGCAGCCATAAAAAAGAACAAAATCATGAATATCGTAGCAACCTGGATGGAACTAGAGTCTATAATACTGAGTGACCTCTCACAGAAACAAAGATCTGAGTATCACATGTTCTCACTCATATAGTGGACCTTGAACATCCAACGTAATACTGTAAGAAAATGACTGACAGTGGTGGGAAACTATGGGGGGGAGGGGAAGGGAGATGGAATTAACAGTAGTAAATATCTGTCTGGGGACGGCGAGACACCTCTTATCAACAAGGGTGCCTGAATGAAGCCTATTTGTATACCTAACCCTTAACTGTACCCCAGAATATCATAATAAAAAATATTGATAAAAAAAGCATGTATTATGGGGGTACCTAGGGAAGCCCACCTTGTCATGTACCATAAAGTCCCCTGTAGTCAAAAAAGGGAGCATGCATCCATTTTCACCAGAAAAAAATGAACATTTTAAATGTTTTCTTTTTAAAGAAATAACTGACATCCCTCCCTCCCTTCATATTTGATATCAGCAGCTGCTCAGTACTGGAAATGGTCTGCTCCCTCTGCTTGATTTAGCCAAATTCAGTTTAATGATCAGTCATTTTTCTGTCATTTTCAAATACTTCAGTTAAATGAAATATTTAAGTTAGTAAGTTGAGGCCACTAGATTAAAAAGTTTTTAAAAATTGTTAATTCATGTATGCCAAGAATCTCCTTATCTGGAGCTTACATTAGAAAACTTTTAGATTTAATAACTTTTGGTAGTCAGTTTATCAAATAGAACTTGTGATATGCCCTTAATATTAACCTTGAGAGAAATAGATACAGCTTCTTTGCCAGTTGAAGTTCTGTTTTTATTCGACTAAAGTTAAGGAACACAAATGAAGGAACAGAATAATTTTGAAATCAACACATAAAATATTACTAATGGAATTTTTCTCAAAAGAATTATTTAAATAGAATGAATATTTTTGGATATTAAAAAATAAGGATGCTCTAACTCCTATAGTTCCCAGATGAGGAGTAATTTTTCAGACTATGATTTGAGATTACCTTTGGCAGAAGAGCAAGGAGACTAATATATCTATAACAAATATGCACTTATAATTTTGTAGTTAATGATTAACATCTCC
>NW_007198528.1:0-1021 GCF_000164805.1 Carlito syrichta | reverse complement strand
ACATCATTCTTCCAAGTAGCTGGAACTACAGGCACACGCTACCACTCCCGGGTACTTTTTTGATTTTCTGTAGAGATGAGTTCTTGCCAAGTTTCTCAGGCGGGCCTCGAACCCGCGCGCTCTGGCAATCCACTCACCTCGGCCGTCCAAAGCACGGGGATCACAGGCTGAGCCACCGAGTTCGGCAAGAAATATTTTTTAAAGATCATGTATGAATTTAGACTGTATCTCAAAAGTATTGATCTCTTAGATAAGATCAAATGTATATACTACAGTATTCTTTATCTTGAGGGCATGTGACTATACATGTATATGCATGTAGCACACACGTGTGCATGTGTATTTGTTTTTGGAGGTGTTTTCTAAATAGGAAGAGGCAATGAACAACCATGTTGTTCTTTCAGACTTGATCCCCAAAACTTTTTCTTTCTTCCTTTTGTGGTGGAATCTAGGAAAGAAAATATTGTCATTAATAGAAGCTGTAATAATGACACATGAGTATAAGAACTTTCTACTTGAAAATTAATCTATGGGATTTTTGGTTGTGTCTATTACCAAAATCGCTACTCTTTAATCATAAAACACAAACAAGGAAATATGATCCTTGTCTGTCCCGCAGGTCTAGCTCATGTGAGAAAAAAAGTCTAATCAATAGTCTGCAAATGTGTACAAAAATATAATTAGAATGAATAAGACCTAGTATTCAATTGAAAAAGGCTGGCTATAAAAAACAACATTGTCTATTTTAAAATACCGAAAAGAGTGGAATTAGAATACATTTTTCATAAAGAAATAATAAATGCTTGAGGTGATACACACCCCAAGTGCACTGATTTGATGATTAAACATTGTATGCCTATATCCAACATCGCATGTGCCCCAAATATTTATGAATCTATCATATAATTCATGTACCCATAAGTAAAAATAAAAAAATTAAAAATTGAGACCTATGTAAAATTCAATGTGGTTTAAACAATTGAAGAGTATTTACTCATTATTTAATAATTTGGGGGTATTG
>NW_007198527.1:0-820 GCF_000164805.1 Carlito syrichta | reverse complement strand
TGTCATTAATAGAAGCTGTAATAATGACACATGAATATAAGAACTTTCTACTTGCAAATTAATCTATGGGATTTTTGGCTGTGTCTATTACCAAAATCGCTACTCTTTAATCATAAAACACAAACAAGGAAATATGATCCTTGTCTGTCCCGCAGGTCTAGCTCATGTGAGGAAAAAAGTCTAATCAATAGTCTGCAAATGTGTACAAAAATATAGTTAGAATGAATAAGACCTAGTATTCAATTGAAAAAGGCTGGCTATAAAAAACAACATTGTCTATTTTAAAATACCGAAAAGAGTGGAATTAGAATACATTTTTCATAAAGAAATAATAAATGCTTGAGGGGATACACACCCCAAGTGCACTGATTTGATGATTAAACATTGTATGCCTGTATCCAACATCGCATGTGCCCCAAATATTTATAAATCTATCATATAATTCATGTACCCATAAGTAAAAATAAAAAAATTAAAAATTGAGACCTATGTAAAATTCAATGTAGTCTAAACAATTGAAGAGTATTTACTCATTATTTAATAGTTTGGGGGTATTGTTAAATTCTGAATTCTCAGGTTCTTAAAAATTATTTGTCCTTTAAATAATAATGTATTGACAATTTTAAGTCAGTTATATTGAGAGATATCTGACAGATTGTTTCCTCAATTTTAATTGAACAATTTGGATTGTCACAAATGCATACAATGATGTAGCCACTAGAGAAATCATAATATACAATGTTCTAGCACCCTACATCCCTATCGCAGTCCATTCTTCTTTCTAACGTTGGCTTCTGATATTCACTGATCTGTTTTGTGT
>NW_007198526.1:0-846 GCF_000164805.1 Carlito syrichta | reverse complement strand
TGTTTTTAAGACAGAGCTTTAAATATATTAGTTTACAACAATTTACCACAGAGCATGGATCTGTGAAATTAATTCTTAGAAAGCAGAGTCCTTTACCCCAAATTACAAGGAGGCTCCACAAATGTTACAGCTATGTTCATTTTCTTTTGCTAAGATTACACAAATGAGATGTATATAACAAAGACTTATTGACATAAAGACTCTTGCTTGTAAAACAGTTGAATCAATATTACTAAATAAGACAGTACATGAGTAATTTCATCCAGATTTATACAGCACCTAGAATATTATTGTCAACTCCAGGTATTTCAACAAAGTTTCTATGTAAAGACATAATCTTGACTAAATTAAAATCAGAGTTTTCTACTGCTTAACTTTGATGAAACACTGTCATGTCTACTGACAAACAAAAAATTAAGTTTCATCCTCTATAATGCAAATTACCAGCAATTTGGTACAATTTTTTCCCTAAGATTTCTTTCAGCTAGTTAAAGAATGGAAGTGAATTCTAAGTTAGGGTTTTCATTTAAATTCAGATTACATTTTTAAAATGGAAGCTAAATTTTTTTTGAAGTTAGAAAAAAATGTTATTTTGGATCTAAACGTGTTTTCCTGGATACAGTCTAGCACTCTAAAACAAAATGGAATAATATTAAAATATGCATAGAAATAATTCATAGGTCAAATTCAATAGTCATGTCAGAATAAAAACATATGTTAATATAAAATTGTTTATGAATCTTGATAGATCATTACCCGTAGAAACTAAAGTAGAATACATTTTAAAATCAAAATTTAACATTAAATCAGAAATTTGTTTAATTTGGAAATTATAATAGTTATAGA
>NW_007198525.1:0-749 GCF_000164805.1 Carlito syrichta | reverse complement strand
TCATCTAATGATATGATCATGTGGTTTTGTTTGACATCTGTGATGTACATAATTACATCTATGGTTTTACGAATCTGATCCAGGCTTGCATCCCAGGAATGAAGCATACTTGGTCATGGTGGATGATTTTTGAGATGTATTGCTGAATCCGGTTTGCTAGGATCTTGTTGAGAATGTTAGCATCTATGTTCACCAAAGATATTGGCCTGTAGTTCTCTTTCATTGTTGGATCCTTACCTGGCTTGGGTATCAATGTGATGTTGCTTTGTAAAATGATCTGGGGAGAGTTCCATCTTTTTCAATCACCTGGAATACCTTCAGTAGGATTGGTATCAGCTCCTCCTTGAATGTTTTGTAGAATTCTGCTGGAAAGCCATCTGGACCAGGGCTTTTTTTTGTAGGAGGTTTTCTTATTACGTAGTCGATTTCCTTGATTGTTATTGGTATATTTAGGGTCTCAATTTATTCTTGTTCCAACCTAGGTAGGTTGTGTGATGTCAGAAAGTCCTCCATTTCCTTAAGGTTTTCAAGTTTGTTTCCATACAAGTGTACGTAGTAGTCTGTAATGATCTTTTGTATTTCTTCAGGGTCAGATGTGACTTCATCTTTTGTGTTTCCTGATTGTGCTTGTTTGGTTTTTTTCTCATTTTTTCTTGGTCAGTCTAGCTAGGGGACCATCAATCTTGTTTATCCTTTCGAAGAATCAGTTTTTTGAATCATTGATTTTTTGTATTATCTTTTCGTCTTCT
>NW_007198524.1:0-779 GCF_000164805.1 Carlito syrichta | reverse complement strand
CCACAACTCAAAACAAGTCAGCCACAACAAAAAAAGGAATTGGGTGGGAAGTCACCAGGTCCTACTATGAGTGGATATAAAAATCAAATAGGACCTTGGTGGGATGCTCATCTAGTGATACTCTCTGCATGGCTCCTATGATCAGTTAAGCACTGTGAAATGCTTTTGCAGGTTTTACCATGGTGGGCTGCTGACTCTCATGGCTTCATTTACCTCTGGCAGCCATTTTGACTTGTAGTCTCTGCAATTCTGGTAACCTTTTATTCTTGTTCTATCAGCGAGACCATTTTAACTGCCCTGTCTCCTACCAGTTACTACAACAATTTTTAGAACTATTTGATCTGTTCTCATCAATGTCTTTCCAAAGGTTTTGGTATGAAAGGTGACTTCTGAGTCCTTTGGGGAAGCATAGTTCATGCTTGAGTGAATTACTAAGCAAGAAAATTGTACTCAATATTTGGAATCTCCCTGAATATCTTGATTTCCATCTCACATGGTATTTGTCATCTCCATGAGGTCATAGGCCATTATGAACAGATTGTAACTGCTCAAATCAGCACAAGAAATCCAGAATCTTTGGTAATTGCACTCAGAATGGTAAAGTCAATATGATCTAAACATTACATTTTCTTTTTCATCAAATACCCTCAGAATCTTTTTGGTTGGGTTTACCAGAACTTTGCAAATTACATGAGCAAAATCCACTATTATTTTTACTGTCAGCATGTGTTTCCATAATGAAGTAAGAGCTTATTCTAGCTATAGAAATGGAGACAAAA
>NW_007198523.1:0-973 GCF_000164805.1 Carlito syrichta | reverse complement strand
AGTAATACCCTAGGCACTAAAAATATAATTGTGAGCAAAACATAAGCTTTGCCCTCAATGAGCTCTAGTCTAGTATATCAGGGTTTTATTATAAAAAGAAACAATAGCCGGGTTCCGTGGCTCAGCCTGTAATCCCGCGCTTTGGGAGGCTGAGTTGAGTGAATTGCCTGAGCCCGTGGGTTCGAGACCCGCCTAGGCAAATTGGCGAGACCTCATCTCTACAATAATCAAAAAATTAGCCGGGTGTGGTAGCGCTCGCCTGTAGTTCCAGCTATTTGGAAGGCTGAGGCAGAAGGATCACTGGAACCCAGCATGTCGAGGCTGCAGTGGCCGGGAGTGGCCACTGCACTCCAGTCTGGGTGACAGAGTGAGACTCCAACTCACAAAAAAAAAGAAAAAAAGGAAAGAAACTACAAAACACATTTCTTTTTGAAAAAAAATCTGTTTATCTTCTTTCTCCTTTCTAAATGTCTGTGCTTCCATATCAAGAGCAGGAAAACAAGAGAGAAGCATTTGAGATTTCTGACTTAGAGACCCTGGGAATCAAGTGAGAATTCTAATTCCTTACTTCAAGTCTCATAAGTTGGTTGATCCAGTTCTGTAAAGTTTTAGGGTTCACTGTTTGTTGAAAGAGAATCACTGTCCTACTCACCACCAGTCATAATGACATGAGCTGAGGAGGTCCATAATCCCCATACCTCCCCCCCAGGCACGGATTTGATTGCCACAAGTATCTTGCAGAAGCCTTGCACAGGCTAGAACAGAGTCACTAATGTAAACAAAACAAAAACAATCTCAAACTCAAAAAACTCTTCCCACTTCCATAACTCTCCTGTTTAATCTTACTGGAATAGAGCTTTTCCACAAATGTTTTATATTGTGCAACTGACCTGGCCATTGTCATTACCATGTCTAACCACATGCTGCCCAAGTTCATGAGTTGCCTGCCACCTGTTCCTTTATTTCCAGTTGA
>NW_007198522.1:0-848 GCF_000164805.1 Carlito syrichta | reverse complement strand
TCAGACTCAAAAAACTCTTCCCACTTCCATAACTCTCCTGTTTAATCTTACTGGAATAGAGCTTTTCCACAAATGTTTTATATTGTGCAACTGACCTGGCCATTGTCATTACTATGTCTAACCACAATGGCTGCCCAAGTTCATGAGGTTGCCTGCCACCTGTTCCTTTATTTTCAGTTGAGCTGAGCAGGGGACTTCTAGGTCCTTAGAAAGTTCATCTAGGTTCTACTTTTTCATTCATCATACAGTAAATGAACATCTGTATGTTCATTTACCTAAAACTTCATATGTTCCTAAAACTATTACAGATATCAAGAGTCTACCACTGAACACCACACACAGTAAATAGTCCTTATCCTTGTGAAATGCATATGGGTAGAGAGAAATAGCTAATACACAAGTAAGTAAATCACAGAGTGAGTACATAATGATTTGTTACATAGAGAAAAAAAGGAGGGGAAAAAGTTAAGATTTTAATATAGATTTTAATCAGGGAAGGCTTCCCTGACTTTTGAGCCAAAAACCTGAGAAGCAGGGCAGAAACACCGAGCAGATGCCCACATCTCCAATGCCAGCTCTGTCACCATTCCTGCCTCCACACAGCAACACAGCTAAGAGTGAACACTCATGGAGCCCATCTGATGTGGCAAGCACTTTCTATATTTGGACTCTACATTCTCACAACCCTATGGGTCACATTGATTAATGAGTAACCATTCTCTCTTCTCTGAAGAAGAGAGAAGTTAACTAACTTGCTGAAATACGTTTTACCACTACAGTAAACAGGAGAGCAGAGATAGAAGTCCAGAAATTTCCAGTTCCAAGTCCATGCTCCATATGCCACCTTG
>NW_007198521.1:0-1199 GCF_000164805.1 Carlito syrichta | reverse complement strand
CACTGACCTGGCCATTGTCATTACTATGTCTAACCACAATGGCTGCCCAAGTTCATGAGGTTGCCTGCCACCTGTTCCTTTATTTCCAGTTGAGCTGAGCAGGGGACTTCTAGGTCCTTAGAAAGTTCATCTAGGTTCTACTTTTTCATTCATCATACAGTAAATGAACATCTGTATGTTCATTTACCTAAAACTTCATATGTTCCTAAAACTATTACAGATATCAAGAGTCTACCACTGAACACCACACACAGTAAATAGTCCTTATCCTTGTGAAATGCATATGGGTAGAGAGAAATAGCTAATACACAAGTAAGTAAATCACAGAGTGAGTACATAATGATTTGTTACATAGAGAAAAAAAGGAGGGGAAAAAGTTAAGATTTTAATATAGATTTTAATCAGGGAAGGCTTCCCTGACTTTTGAGCCAAAAACCTGAGAAGCAGGGCAGAAACACCGAGCAGATGCCCACATCTCCAATGCCAGCTCTGTCACCATTCCTGCCTCCACACAGCAACACAGCTAAGAGTGAACACTCATGGAGCCCATCTGATGTGGCAAGCACTTTCTATATTTGGACTCTACATTCTCACAACCCTATGGGTCACATTGATTAATGAGTAACCATTCTCTCTTCTCTGAAGAAGAGAGAAGTTAACTAACTTGCTGAAATAGGTTTTACCACTACAGTAAACAGGAGAGCAGAGATAGAAGTCCAGAAATTTCCAGTTCCAAGTCCATGCTCCATATGCCACCTTGATGTAACAGTTTTGACTTGGCTGGCTGTCTCCTGTGATCCTCACACTTTATCTCACAGCATCACCTACTTTCTTCCCAGCTATACCATTCATGAAATCTCAATAGTTATTTTCTACCTCCTGGTAGGAAACAGAACTGTCATCTGGCAGAACATTGGGAAAGGAAAACACTCGGATTGCAACAACATCAGAGTAATGTCCACAAGGTGGCAGAAGACTGGAATAAGGAAGTTAACAAAACAATGAGCTATTTTATATTTTTGTGTTTACTGACCACTTTCTATGTTCCAGACCCTATGCTAAGTGCTTGATATGCACCTGCCCACAATATTTGTGAGGCATGGGATTTTAAATATATCACCTCCTTTAATATTTTAATTTTCATTATCCTAGTAAAATTTGTGCCTATGTCCCCCAAAACTGCAAACCTGAAGCCTCAT
>NW_007198520.1:0-636 GCF_000164805.1 Carlito syrichta | reverse complement strand
AGTAATGTCGCGGAGATTCCTGGTGCGGGCTCACGGAGAGAGTCGCTACATGTCACCGAGCATTCTCGGGCATACACACACACTCGCACTCACACACACACACAGACACACACACACACACAAACACACGGGTCAGGGGCGAACCCACTCCCACCGAATGAGAACCAGCAAGAGCATGGCGAGCAAGCAGTAGCTGGGGAAGGAAGTTGTCATCTCTGGCGCCATAGGCTGCTGCCAGGAGAGCAGTGGAGACTGCAGACAGTGTGGTTGCTGGGTTGGGGGAGCTACCTACCAGAAAGGCAGCGTCCAACCAGGTGTGATCGTTCTTCATCTTGTCTTTCATTTTTGCATCTCATTGATGCTTCTGATGACGACCTGGCGAATTCCAGGGGTTGCTTTGTGTTCCACTCAGGCCCAATGACCCAGTGACTCTGTGTCCGCATTCCCTTTTCGGAGGTGGGTGGAGGGCACGGATGTTGTCACCATTGAGCTGGAGGAAACAACCGGGCAGTGGAGTGGAGCTGGAGGGGGCAACAGCAGAATGGGATCCCTGGCCACCACTCAGACAGCTCAGGAGATGCGGAGATCGGCCCCCCTCACAATACAATTTAATATAACGGAAAATGGACGGCCTCA
>NW_007198519.1:0-827 GCF_000164805.1 Carlito syrichta | reverse complement strand
TACCATCACTGGCTTCAACCTCAGCAACTACCACGATTGCCTCAAGAAGAACAAACCATCGAGGTTATGTATGCACAGTGCATGGCGGTGGGCAGAGACAAGTGTCTGCCCCTGTACTACAAGCAGCTGGTGTTGCACCTGCGGCACTTCCTCAAGCTCATCCTTCACTTCCTGGGCATCGCCTGGGGTGATACTGTTTTGCACCACGAGGACCACATTGGCAAGCTTGGTGGTGTCTCTCTATCCAAGACAGGTCATCAAGTCAGGTCATCAAGACTGTGAACTTGGAAGCACTCTCCAAGTGGACTGGCCACATCCCTAGGGATGTGGTTGGGGACGTGACCCAGATCAACCTCATGCTGGCTTGACGTAGTGATGAGCCCTATGCAAACTCACCTAAGGCAACCCTGACCCCACTGTCATCAATAACATATACTGGGTCTTGAAAGGTTACTATAAAACACCAATCTGAATGGATATTTTTAGGTGAACCAGAACAGCATCTCCTTCCACTTAGAAAACTCGTGATTTCCAGATCTCTGCAAATGGCTTTGTTACCAAGAAGAGGAGAAATTTCATTCAAGTGGAAATTGAACCTCTAATTCAAGCATACTGCTTGCTATTAATTGCCAAAACAGGATTGCTAATGAGGAACCTATTTGTATATGTTTGCAAAAGCTGAATCATTGAAAACATACCGTGAAACTCTTTATCTTTGGACACTCAAAGACAGAGAGCAAAGAGTATGGAAGTAGTCCATCTTTTGAAATTTATGCATTTTATATTTTTTTTTCCCTCAAGAAGTTTTTTTCTTTTTTTGAGTTGGA
>NW_007198518.1:1165-8127 GCF_000164805.1 Carlito syrichta | reverse complement strand
CTTAGAAGTTACAAATTATATCAATCTAGATATTTCCTGATTAGATAAAATATGAGATCACATGAAACTTAGTACTTTAAAGATTATTAATATATACTGATGGACTACAGAGCTGTATTTAAATTCCATCAGGATGATGTTATTTATCCAAAAAATTCTGCAGGCCGATATAGCAATTCATGAATCATTATTTATGTTTAAATATTTATAAATCAACTCGTTGCTCCCTGGTTTAACACTGAAACTCTATCATCGTACTTGATTTGGACTCTAAGGAGCCTGCATAATGCATTTCAGAAGACTTGCACACCCCCACACAATTCTGGATTAATAGCCAAACAAACAAGGAGTAATTGTCTCCACTCCAGGGAAACGTAAGTGATAACATCAATCTGACCTTTGCTTAACACTTACTGCTTACTTCTCACACATTCTCCACAACAAAGTTTCCTCTCCCAGAGGCAGTTCATTGCAGAATATTTATCACATGCTCATTCATCCACAGAAAGAGAAATTTAGTGATTAACAGGATAACAGATAAGGTGAGAAATGATAAGTTATCCCACGATCAAATGAAGAGAGGATGTAAAGGGGCCTGGCCACTCCAGCTATCATTAACTCCATTGAAAGTAAAAAGGCCTTTTGTCATTTCTTCACTGGGCAATAGGTCCAATTGTCTAAAATCCTTGCGTAGAATTCAGACACGTACTAGAGCAGGGTCCTTCAGGCCAACTCTGATGATCACTTTTGACAAATGTTCTGCTTGAGCATAATGAAGTTACTCCAATGCTTTTAGACATGACTACACTTACAGTCAAACAATCTTTATAAAGTGAAACCCAAAACACATCCCAGTCCACCCCCTGACACACACACCCAGCCACACACACTCTCTGTGTGCAGTCAGGTTTCTTTTGGCCAATTTACAACAGAGAGTAAGTTGCTGAATAAATATTTAATTCATGCAACCAAAACCCTGAAAGACCGAGCTCCAAATATAAAGTTTTGCATTCCTGGGGCACACTATATAGATATATCCTTTTAAAAAAATTCACTTACAGCTGTCCTTTAAAGGAAGGAAATGGAAAACAAAAGAATTATTCACACATAAGCCTGTATCAAACGAAAGCCACTTACAACCTTCTGCCACCCAGCATTACTCTAGAAACATTATTTCCATGATTAAATTGGAAGCTCCAAAGTTTTAAGAAAAGTAAAAGTACCCATGCTCGGTGGCTCAGCCTGTAATCCCAGCACTTTGGGAGGCTGAGGTGAGCTGACTGCCTGAGCCCACGGGTTTGAGATCCGCCTGGGCAACTTAGTGAGACCTCATCTCTACAATAAAATTTAAATAAATGAGTTGGGTGGGGTAGCTCGAGCCCAAAGTTCCAGCTACTTGGAAGGCTGAGGCGGAAGGATTGCCAATGCCAAGCAGGTTGAGGCTGCAGTGGTCGGGAGCGACCAGTGCCCTCCAGTCTGGGTGAGATAGCGAGACTCCAACTCAAAAAAAAAAAAGAAAGAAAGAAAGAAAAGAAAAGTAGTCAAGTAGAACTGACCAGGAAGCCAAAAGTACTAGCTAGCTGTACTCTCTTTCAATGTTGCCGCTGCAATCAAGTGACACTGTCGTAATTTCCCCTAGCAGACACACACACAAACACACACACACACACACATACACACAGCCGATAAACATGCTCTAGGAATTGCACACACGTGGCAGGAATGTACACACCAACATTGAGCCGAGAACAATGCCTACAGGTAGCAGCACAGGATCCACACCAAAAAAGACACATATCAGTGTGCACCCATCATGCACACGACGTGACACACAGAAGCAGGCACCCAGTCACACATGCATGCGCCCCTACCCCAAATCCCTATTGGACACACTGTGCAAACTCACATAGAATGTTTGACTCAGAAATGCCGAACATACACAAAGACAGTGCACAAAGTTATTGAGAAAATTCGAGGGGTGGAGGAATGGGAAGTGCGCGGTAATTGCTACACCCAGGTCTCCAGAGCAGCAGAGACTGGAGGAAAGAGGCACCAAGCGCTTCACCCTGAAGATCCACTGCCAAGCCCACTGAGCACAGTCCTGGGAGAAGTTTCACGGAGATTCCTGGTGCCGTCTCACCAGGATAACTTATCCCATGATGAACTGAAGAGAAGATGTAAAGAGCCTGCCCACTCCAGCTATCACTGACTCCAAATGACAAAAAGGCCTTTTGTCATTTCTTCACTGGGCAATAGGCCCAATTATCTAAAATCCTTGCTAGAATTCAGACACATACCAGAGCAGGGCACTTCAGGCCAACTCTGATGATCACTTTTGACAAATGTTCTGCTTGAGCATAATGTAGTTACTCCAATGCTTTTAGACATGACTACACTTACAGTCAAACAATCTTTATAAAGTGAAACCCAAAACACATCCCAGTCCACCCCCTGACACACACACCCAGCCACACACACTCTCTGTGTGCAGTCAGGTTCCTTTTGGCCAATTTACAACAGAGAGTAAGTTGCTGAATAAATATTTAATTCATGCAACCAAAACCCTGAAAGACCGTTCTCCAAATATAAAGTTTTCAGAGGAAGTGGCGGTGCGAGGGCTGCTGCACAGCTAGCAGAGCTGCGGTCCGGACGGCAGCGCGTGCCCCGAGCTCTCCGCCTCACCCCGCCCGCCAGCCCGAGGCAGCCCGAGCCCAGCCCGCGGCCCCAGCAGCAGCGCCGAGAGCAGCCCCAATAGCAGCGCCATGGCCGGGTGGAACGCCTACATCGACAACCTCATGGCGGACGGGACCTGTCAGGACGCGGCCATCGTGGGCTATAAGGACTCGCCCTCCGTCTGGGCCGCCGTCCCCGGAAAAACCTTCGTCAACATCACGCCAGCTGAGGTTGGTGTCCTGGTTGGCAAAGACCGGTCAAGTTTCTTCGTGAATGGGCTGACACTTGGGGGCCAGAAATGTTCTGTGATCCGGGACTCACTGCTGCAGGATGGGGAATTTACTATGGATCTTCGTACCAAGAGCACCGGCGGAGCCCCCACCTTCAATGTCACTGTCACCATGACTGCCAAGACGCTAGTCCTGCTGATGGGCAAAGAAGGTGTCCATGGCGGTTTGATCAACAAGAAATGTTATGAAATGGCCTCCCACCTGCGGCGTTCCGAGTACTGACCTCGTCTGTCCCTTTCCCACCACTCCCACAGCTTTTGCACCCCTTCCCGTACACACATATACCATTTTTATTTTTTGGGCCATTACCCCACACCCCTTATTGCTGCCAAAACCACATGGGCTGGGGGCAGGGGCTGGATGGACAGACACCTCCCCCTACCCATACCCTTCCTGTGTGTGGTTGGAAAACTTTTTTGTTTTTTGGGTTTTTTTTTTTTTCTGAATAAAAAAGATTCTACTAAAAAAAAATAAAAAATAAAAAAAAATAAAGTTTTCATTCCTGAGGCACAGTATATAGATATATCCTTTTTTAAAAAAAATCCATTTACACCTGTCCTTTAAAGGAAGAATATGGAAAACAAAAGAATTATTCACATAGATGCTAGCATCAAAAGAAAGCCGCTAACAACCTTCTGCCACCCAGCAATAGTCCAGAACCATTATTTCCAAGATTAAATCGAAAGCTCCAAAGGTTTAAGAAAAGTATAAGTACCTGGGCTCGGTGGTTCAGCCTGGAATCACAGCACTGTGGAAGTCTGAGGTGAGCTGATTGCCTGAGCCCGCGGGTTCGAGACCCACCTGGGCAACTTGGTGAGACCTCATCTCTACAATAAAATTTAAATAAATTAGTTGGGTGTAGTAGTGCGCGCCAGTAGTTCCAGCTACTTGAAAGACCGAGGCGGAAGGTTTGCAGGTGCCAAGCAGGTTGAGACTGCAGTGGTCGGGAGTGAACAGTGTTCTCCAGTCTGGGTGACAGAGCGAGATTCCAACTCAAAAAAAGAAAGAAAGAAAGAAAGAAAGAAAAGTAAAAGTAGTCAAGTAGTCACCAGGAAGTGAACAGTACTAGCTAGCTGTATTCTCTTTCAATCTTCCCGCTGCAATCAAGTGACACTGTTGCAAATTACACACACACACACACACACACACACACACACACACACAGACCCGAAAAACATGCTACAGGAATTGCACACACGTGGCAGGAATGTACACACCAACATTGATCTGAGAACAATGCCTACAGACAGCAGCACAGGATCCACACGAAAAAAGGCACATATCAGTGTGCACCCATCATGCACATGACATGACATACAGACAGACAGACACCAATCCCACATGCTAGCGCCCTACCCCAAATCCGTGTCAGACTTGCCGTGCAAACTCACATAGAATGTTTGACTCAGAAATGCCAAACATACACAAAGACAGTGCACAGAGTTATTGATAAAATTCGAGGGGTGGAGGAGTGCGAAGTGTGCAGTAATTGCTACACCAGGTCTCCCGAGCAGCAGAGACTGGAGGGAAGAGGCGCCAAGCGCTACACCCTAAAGACCCACTGCCAAGCCCACTGAGCACAGTCCTGGGAGAAGTTTCGTGGAGATTCCTGGTGCGGGTTCATGGAGAGAGTCGGTACAAGCCTGTGAGCATTTGCGGGCATACACACACACTCACACTCTCTCTCTCACACACACACACAAACACACACACACACACACACACACAGGGGTCAGGGGCGAACACACTCTCACAGAATGAGAAAGAGCAAGAGCATGGCGGGCAAGCGGTGGCTGGGGAAGGAAGTTGTCATCTCTGGCGCCATAGGATGTTACCAGGAGAGCAGTGGAGGCTGCAGACAGTGTGGTTGCTGGGTTGGAGCTACCTACCAGAAAGACGGTGTCCACCCAGGTGTGATCCTTATTCATCTTGTGTTTCATGTTTGCATCTCATTGATGCTCCTGATGATGACGTGGTGAATTCCAGGGATTGCTTTGTGTTCCGTTTGGGACCAATGACCCAGTGACTCTGTGTCCCGCACTCCCTTTTCGGAGGTGGGGGGATGACATGGGTGGTGTCGCCATTGGGCTGGAGGAAACAACAAGGGAGTGGAGTGTATCTGGTTGGGGCAGCACCAGATGGGATCCCTGGCCAACTCTCAGACAGCTCAGGAGATGCTCATCTCGGCCCCTCTCACAGTACAATTTAATATTATGGAAAATGGACGGCCGCGTCTAAAATTGGGCACACAAACTCCCCGCTGACCCTTGCCTCGGCCACGCCCTAAACCATCAAGGGACATTCCACATCACCCTCCAATGCCACATCCTCTCCCAAGTGCATGTGGTGCTGTCCACCCAGTGCAGTCTGGGCCTGCTGTTTCCCTGTGTCCTGTCTTGTCTGAAGAGTACAGACTATAGTTTAAAAAAAAAAAAACTATGAACAAATTCCTTTTTTTTAACTATAGTTTGCCTCTCCAATGGTCTGAGGGACAGTGTACTGGCCCGCTGTTTTAAAAGTTTGAGGACTTCTGACTTAGAGTAAGTACATACTGAATAATTAATATCAACTTTTTAAAAAATTCACATTTTTCGTTCTTTTCCTACAGCAGCATAAATCTTAAGTTTTTGGTATTAATGGGACATGGAAATTGATCAAACTGAGAAATTGTGCTGAGTTAATGGCAACTAGATTTTATCTCAATTGTTTAATTACTCGGCTTTAGCAATAACTACCCGAAATGTTACTTAAAAAATAATTGAAAGATCATGTCTAGTTTCCATGAGAAATAAAGTTGTAATCAATTAGCATCATCTACCTTTCAATTGGCAGTGAAATATCATTGGGTCTTGTTGTCTTTTATCATAGTGATGCCTGGAAATGTCTTACTGAACACAAATTTACAGTAGTACTTAGCTGTATCTACATAGACTTGCTAAAAGTTGCCTTTGCTTCTTTATTTTTAATCAGGTCATATTTATAAGTCTGCCAACTTGCAGATGTAAGTAACTATTTCCAAGCCAAGTTATCATTTATAAAATGCAGGGCCAGAATACATCTCTAAAGTTACTTACATTTCAACAATATTGTTATTCAATTATTTTAATTATAACTTGGTTTAAAAACATAAAAGACCTTTTTATTATACTCAAAACCAATCAGCTAATGCATAATTATTGAATACTGTGATTAGGCAGTATCTACATACCCAGTGTATAGTGATGAATAAACAGACAAGATGTTTCTCTTAAGAAACTTGTATTTTGGTATATGTGTAGGGGTTAATGGAGTGACTGGGGGTGCATAAAGTACTAAACTTAAAAGTGAGATAACAAATAAACAAGTGTCATGTATTGTTATAATTATTTGACAGCAGGTGGGAGATGTTGACAATAGGAGTATAGAAAAAGCACAAGGAATATAAAGCCAATAATAAGACAAATAGTTATAAGTAGACTTTATTCAATGAATGTTTAAAAAGAAAAATAAAACATTTATGTAGTATATAAACAAAAATTGTCAAAACTTTAAGAAAAAAATGGCAAATTAAGAATAGTAGCTTTTATCTAATTATTACAATAATTGCTGGACCAAACAGTTTGAATAATGGTGAGAAAATAAATATTTGAAAACATAATTAAGGAGCTGAATTTACTTGATATATATAAAAACATGAACCCACCAATTAGATGCTACTAACTTTTCTCCTACTACACAGGGAATGTGCCCATTAATGCCAATATAATGGGCTACAAAGCAAATCTTAAGACATGCAAAGGATTGTAATCATACAAAGCTGGCTAGTACAAGTTACTCAGAAATTTATCATATAAATAAAGATTAGAAATTCATTTTGATTATTTTATTTTATCTTGAGCCTTTGTTCACTTATTCAAACAAATGTTTTCTCTGTGAAACTAAGTAGAACTGAGGAGGAATCAAAGAAAGCCTTATATATTAAACTCTTAAATAGAATCTTTGAATTCAAAGGGTCAATAG
>NW_007198518.1:0-762 GCF_000164805.1 Carlito syrichta | reverse complement strand
CAGCCGGGCTCGGTGGCTCAGGCTATAATCCCGTGCCTTTGGGAGGCTGAGGTGAGTGGATTGCCTGAGCCCGCGGGTTCGATACCCGCCTGGGCAGGCGAGACCTCATCTCTATAATAAATAAAAAAATCAGCCGGGTGTGGTAGCACATGCCTGTAATTCTGGCTACTTGGAAGGTTGAGGCGGAAGGATCATCGGAGCCCAGCAGGTCGAGGCTGCAGTGGCCGGGAGTGGCCACCCCACTCCAGTCTGGGTGACAGAGTGAGACTCCAACTCAAAAAAGAAAAAAAACTTCTTGAGGGAAAAAAATATAAAATGCATAAATTTCAAAAGATGGACTACTTCCATACTCTTTGCTCTCTGTCTTTGAGTGTCCAAAGATAAAGAGTTTCACGGTATGTTTTCAATGATTCAGCTTTTGCAAACATATACAAATAGGTTCCTCATTAGCAGTCCTGTTTTGGCAATTAATAACAAGCAATATGCTTGAATTAGAGGTTCAATTTCCACTTGAATGAAATTTCTCCTCTTCTTGGTAACAAAGCCATTTGCAGAGATCTGGAAATCACGAGTTTTCTAAGTGGAAGGAGATGCTGTTCTGGTTCACCTAAAAATATCCATTCAGATTGGTGTTTTATAGTAACCTTTCAAGACCCAGTATATGTTATTGATGACAGTGGGGTCAGGGTTGCCTTAGGTGAGTTTGCATAGGGCTCATCACTACGTCAAGCCCAGCATGAAGGTTGATCTGGGTCACGTCCC
>NW_007198517.1:0-784 GCF_000164805.1 Carlito syrichta | reverse complement strand
GGAATTGTGCCCCACAACTATATAAATAAACAAATATTTAAAAAAGAGAAACTTAAGAAACAATCAATGCTCAAAACTCACCTTCATGTCAAAAGGTAGTAATAAATTAACAACCTAAACACTAGGTTTAAGTTCACATTATGCACTATGTCAAATACATCTTTATCCAACTTGAAAATAATTTTCTTTCCAAATAGGCACAGAGATCACTACACTCTTTTTTATCTTTCAAGTTGAAAATTGAAATTTAAGTTTAATATTTGAAAGAAGAGCTGAGGAGACACAGACATAAATGATGATTTCTGAAGATCACTGCAAACAACTGAATCAAATCAACTGAAATTTTCGTGATGAAACATAAAACTAATTTGTAAAACAATATAAGCCAGGCTAGTGAATCAGTAAACATTCTCACAATTATGCTCATGTGCACATTTGGGGTGACCTCAAGTCACAAGTCAATATTTTCTCAAGTGATAAGGATGCCTGAGTATAGCCTAAAATCATAGTGCCAGTAGCACAGTGAGAAAAGGTCACAAATGGTACCAACACATAACTCCCATCGTGTCTTGTCACTCCTGAAAAATTACACTTATTTCTAAAATACAAAGTCAAAAGACAAAAACAGTCAATTAAAAATTATGAATCGTTTTCTATTTTTAGCAGCTACCAATAAAGATTCAGCTTTGTTTTACAGTAACCTTAACAGTTTACAGTAATGTATTATGGCAAAAAGAATTTACAATGTTGCAAATTATTCACACAAATGTTCTTTAGCTAATAA
>NW_007198516.1:0-1068 GCF_000164805.1 Carlito syrichta | reverse complement strand
CACTAGGTTTAAGTTCACATTATGCACTATGTCAAATACATCTTTATCCAACTTGAAAATAATTTTCTTTCCAAATAGGCACAGAGATCACTACACTCTTTTTTATCTTTCAAGTTGAAAATTGAAATTTAAGTTTAATATTTGAAAGAAGAGCTGAGGAGACACAGACATAAATGATGATTTCTGAAGATCACTGCAAACAACTGAATCAAATCAACTGAAATTTTCGTGATGAAACATAAAACTAATTTGTAAAACAATATAAGCCAGGCTAGTGAATCAGTAAACATTCTCACAATTATGCTCATGTGCACATTTGGGGTGACCTCAAGTCACAAGTCAATATTTTCTCAAGTGATAAGGATGCCTGAGTATAGCCTAAAATCATAGTGCCAGTAGCACAGTGAGAAAAGGTCACAAATGGTACCAACACATAACTCCCATCGTGTCTTGTCACTCCTGAAAAATTACACTTATTTCTAAAATACAAAGTCAAAAGACAAAACAGTCAATTAAAAATTATGAATCGTTTTCTATTTTAGCAGCTACCAATAAGATTCAGCTTTGTTTTACAGTAACCTTAACAGTTTACAGTAATGTATTATGCAAAAGAATTTACAATGTGCAAATTATTCACACAAATGTTCTTTAGCTAATAACCCCCTACTTAATTTTAATACAACATGATTTATCACATTTCAATTTACTGAAAACCTTCAGTAATTCTGCTGTGGCATAAAAGGATTTGGGTCTGCTTTCTTTAAACAATGAGGTGAATTTGCCATTAAAAGTATTTCCCCCACAAAGGTCACCTTGAACTACCTACAACGAAAGAAGGAACAAAAACCAACAAACTGATGTTCAGTTTCTGTGTGAATGTATCTAAACGTCAGGCAAATAAATCAGCCATCTTACTAAGCATCTTACTTGTTAGATTTATTTTCAGGAGCCATTGCGACTAAACAAAATTTATGAGGAATAAAAAAAATACAAGGAAACTCAGGTAACAAGTTAATCCCCTCGACAATTATCTTAAAAGCAGCATTTCCTATAGAACAAGATAAAGAA
>NW_007198515.1:0-663 GCF_000164805.1 Carlito syrichta | reverse complement strand
TGAAGGCTGGGTGCAGTGGTTCATGTCTATAATCCCAGCACTTTGGGAGGCTGAGGTGAGAGGATTGCCTGAGCCTGCGGGTTCGAGATCAGCCTGGGCAACTTGGCAAGATCTCATCTCTAAAAAAGAAAATGTAATTGGAAAAAAGCAAAGATCAAATATTCCATTAATAATGGCAAGATAGGAGATGCAAATCAAAACCACACTGAGATACCACCTAACTCCAGTCAGAATGGCAATTATCAACAACTCAATAAATAACAGCTGCTGGAGAGGGTGTGGTGAAAAGGGAACACTTCTACACTGCTGGTGGGAGTGTAAACTAGTGCAACCTCTGTGGAAAGCAGTGTGGCGATTCCTAAAAGCTCTAAAAATTGACCTTCCATATGACCCTGCAATCCCCCTACTGGGAATATACCCTGAAGAACACAAATCACTCTATAAAAAAGATACCTGCACACGTATGTTTATCGCAGCATTGTTCACAATAGCAAGAACCTGGAAACAACCATGCTGCCCATCAAAAGAGGACTGGATTAAAAAAATGTGGTACATATACACGATGGAATACTACGCAGCCATAAAAAAGAACAAAATCATGAATTTTGCAGCAACCTGGATGGAACTAGAGTCTATAATACTGAGTGACCTCACACAGAAACG
>NW_007198514.1:0-1139 GCF_000164805.1 Carlito syrichta | reverse complement strand
TTCACCAAAATCGAAGAGGCAGAAATAATTCCCAACTGACTACATGAGCCCAGAACTACTCTGATAGCAAAACAAGACAGACACACGCAAAGTAAAAACAAAGAGTACCACAGACCAATATCACTGATGTACACAGGCATGACAAAGTCTTAGCGAAAACCAAGTTAAACAGAACACTGCTTTTGTGCCTATTGTTAGAAATAGCAATTGAGGTGATTTTGGCCTTTTCTATATTCATTAGTTAAGGGGTATAAGTTTCTTCATTATATTCTCTATGTTTGCAATCATATAACCTTAAGTTTTTAATGGAGGAAGCATACCAAAATCATAATAAAATTGTTCTTTTTGTGCTTACTATCTGACTAAAGAAACGAAATGTCTGGCATTTAGCTGAAGGTAAATATTAACTTAATTATCACGGTATAATATTTTAACCTCATTTTAGCCTATTTGCCTGTATTTCCAAAAAAGTAGCTTGTTTTACTTCTTTTATCGCAGTATAGGAGGTCATATCATGGTAAGCATGAATTTGGTTTTGAGAAAAATTTGGTTTCCTACATGCAACCATGTGAATGTACGTTATTGATATTTCGTCATTTTCTGATGACTCTCAAATATGTTTTTGAAACTCGTGGATGAACATTTGTATGGTTTTGAGAACGTAGCTCTGAAACTATGATGTCATAACTATTATAGTCCATCTCTTTTCTTTACATAGGGGATGATTTCTCTCAAATGTATTCCTAAGATTGCAGTTTCTATACTGTAGGCTGTTAGCCCATGAACAGCTAACCCCACAGTGTTTCACAATTGTAAAGCCTAACTCACACTTCTAACAGTATAAACATACGCAATGCCTCTTTCTTCATGATTTTTCCAACATTATTCATGTTTCATTTTTCAAAGTTTTTTAAAATTTTATTTTGTGGTTTGATTGTTAGAGTCAGAGTCTAACTCTGTCGCACAGAGTAGACGGTCACAGACACTGCAGCCTCCAACTCCTGGGCTCGGGCGACTCTTCCAGCTCAGCCTTCCAAGTGTCTGGAACTTTGTTGAGCTCAGGGAGAAACAAACTGAAAGTGGATCACAGGGAGGAGAGTTTGATGGCACCTTTTTTTCCAAGTTGATGGGCGGGTGTC
>NW_007198513.1:0-794 GCF_000164805.1 Carlito syrichta | reverse complement strand
ATATTCAAGGGCTAGATAAGATTTCTCAGTTCAAAGGACAAGAGCTTTTGTCTGTCAAGCCTTGCACTATGAGTTTCAGTTTCAAAAATCATGTAGGCCTGATGGAAATAAAATTGAACTTGAGTTTGAGTGTCAACTCTGAAATTTACAGGCATCATTACCCTGCCCGAAAATACTTGATTTCCTCTTCTGCGAAATGAGACAGATCTTATCTAGGCTCCTTTATACCCATCCAGCATACTGCATTGTTCTATAATGTGATGTTAATGTGAGCTACTGTTATCAGTGCATAATCCACATATCGAGTTGTTTCCCCAAATGCCGAGAAGATTAGGAAAGAAACAAAAATAGACAAAAAGTGTGGGTTGTATATTCTTTGCCAAGAAGTAGTTTGTTTCTTTTTCATAGTTATGTCACTTCTTTGTGTATTAATATTTTATACATAAGGTGTTAGAAGCTCTAACCTCATTGGCTGGAGAGGTATTTTAATAGGCAGATTATGATCTTGAGAGGAAAAATAAAATTTGGTGTAATTTGATAGGACTTCACGCCTGGAAAAGATTTAAAGTCTTGACCAAGACTAATGCAAGTTATGTATTTAATTACAAATCCTGGTTAGATTTCTTGCTTGCCATATTAAGCAGAATAGATTGGCTATTTGTAAAGTAATAATGCCATCTGTCAATATTTTTGCTGTTTTGATTGAGAAATTTTTTTTTTAAATGGAGCTATTGCAAAGGTCTATGCTTCTAGAAATTATGAAATGAAATTATTTCATAATAATTTCTAGAAAG
>NW_007198512.1:0-648 GCF_000164805.1 Carlito syrichta | reverse complement strand
GGCTCAGGCAATCCGCTCACCTCGGCCTCCCAAAGTGCTGGGATTACAGGCTGAGTCACCGAGCCAGGCCAACAAGGTCTTTTTCTAGACCCCAGTTAAAGTAGAGCGATGTCTTTCCTTCCCTGACTAGCAGGCTATGTAACCCACCTGGTTCTTTTTGGACTCCTCTTGTTGTCTGTTTTCTCTCCCACTTTTGTTTCCCGGTGTCATCGGTGTCATCTCATTCATAGAATCACAGCTGACTAAGAGTAAAGGGACTTTAGGCACAGAGGCCAAAGGAACGGAGGCGCCAGCATTTCCTGGGAAGCCAAGAGTGGGGGTGACCTCCACATTCCCTTCCCATTCAAGAAATCAAAAGCAGTGTGAATGAGCACCTGCAGTGATGAGGCCCATTCAGTCTAGCTCATTATGTTTTTAAGTAATATTCAGAAACACTGGAAATCGTTTGCAAACATGCCGCCCACTCCATCACATGGTGGTGGTCCCAACGCCTAGAGTGAGAACGTCTGATGTGCATTAAGTGTGGACAGCGAGGGCTTTGAAGTCAGAGGGCTCTGATTGCAGGTGCTGGCGTCACCACACCTGCAAGCATCAACAGGGTCACGGAAGGGACACTCTCTGGAGAAGCCTGCTGATATTCCAGTCACC
>NW_007198511.1:0-1017 GCF_000164805.1 Carlito syrichta | reverse complement strand
GGTGAAATTGCACTGATATAGTGAACGGAAATTAAACTGCTGAAAAATAACTTGGTCAGATTTATTCATTCAAGCTTTGAAGGCTGAGTTGCTATGGCACCCAAGATTAACTTTTTTTTTAAGTATGTTTAATTTCAGTGGAAATATTGGCATATCTCTTTTGGCATTATGTAGATAAAAATACAGTGGACCGTTTCCCTTTTTCTTGTCTTTTTTATGTTTAGCAAGTTGTTTTGGAATTCTTTTAAACATAAATGAAAAGGCACAAATTTAACATATTTAAAGAGAATGGAAAAAGTAGTAAAAAGGTTTCATTGAAAGATTATAATTTGTAAAACAACAAATATTTTAGTCATTTAAAAAAAATCTAGCTTCTCCAACTTTTTAAAAAGATGGTGTCAGATAAGGAGTTAGTGACTCTTTGGTTTATAATTCGTATTGAAGTTTAAAAGCAGGTTGCAGAATTGGGACAGTGGCAAGTTCTAATAGAAAACTTTTGGTGTCATTTCATTCCCCCAGATTCTAAAAGCATGTATTTTCTCTGTCATGGGACAAAGAAATTGCCAGGTCTCCTGAACTACGATTGTTTCTGCCTTCAGAACATGGTTGGGTGGTGTTAGACTGCTGCAAGAAGAATTTTGTGAAAAAACAAGCAGAAAAATTGAATGCTCTGTAGGACCTTCAAAAGTCTCTTTTCAGGCATACTTTGTCTCTCAGGGCCAAGCAAGCCAGAAATCCTACCTGACATAACAGGTTTGTTCATGAGATGACCCAGGGCTGCAGGCCGCTCATGTTTGGCATTATGCTCCCACGACCTAAGGAATTCACTTTCCAGTGTCGTCACCATCAGTGCGTTCTTCCATAGGAATAATGTGAACTATAAAATCTGAAATGCTCCAGTGTCTGTGGAAATTTGAGAGCCTTGCCTTTCCCCCCTTTATGTAATATAAAGTGTTTTAACAAAAGCATGGTAGCCCCATACATTTTAAATGTCAAACTTGCACATAATGTACCTCG
>NW_007198510.1:0-1492 GCF_000164805.1 Carlito syrichta | reverse complement strand
AAGAGAATGGAAAAGTAGTAAAAAGGTTTCATGAAAGATATAATTTGTAAAACAACAAATATTTTAGTCATTTAAAAAAAATCTAGCTTCTCCAACTTTTTAAAAAGATGGTGTCAGATAAGGAGTTAGTGACTCTTTGGTTTATAATTCGTATTGAAGTTTAAAAGCAGGTTGCAGAATTGGGACAGTGGCAAGTTCTAATAGAAAACTTTTGGTGTCATTTCATTCCCCCAGATTCTAAAAGCATGTATTTTCTCTGTCATGGGACAAAGAAATTGCCAGGTCTCCTGAACTACGATTGTTTCTGCCTTCAGAACATGGTTGGGTGGTGTTAGACTGCTGCAAGAAGAATTTTGTGAAAAAACAAGCAGAAAAATTGAATGCTCTGTAGGACCTTCAAAAGTCTCTTTTCAGGCATACTTTGTCTCTCAGGGCCAAGCAAGCCAGAAATCCTACCTGACATAGCAGGTTTGTTCATGAGATGACCCAGGGCTGCAGGCCGCTCATGTTTGGCATTATGCTCCCACGACCTAAGGAATTCACTTTCCAGTGTCGTCACCATCAGTGCGTTCTTCCATAGGAATAATGTGAACTATAAAATCTGAAATGCTCCAGTGTCTGTGGAAATTTGAGAGCCTTGCCTTTCCCCCCTTTATGTAATATAAAGTGTTTTAACAAAAGCATGGTAGCCCCATACATTTTAAATGTCAAACTTGCACATAATGTACCTCCTAAGAATTTCAACTTCAAACTTGGAACTTGTAAAGCCACAAAACATCTTAGAGGCTAAAGAATCTAAGGTGGCAACAATAAAACAATAAAACAATGCATGCTCCCACCCAGCTCATGGAGTTGTTTACAAGAAGCACACACCTCAATAGTTGTCAGTGTTTGTGACAACTTATCAGTAATCATCTCTAGATATCTAACTGTTACCGAGCAGGGCAAAACGAAATCAACATTTTCCAAATGAAATATATCTCTTTCCCATGAGGGCAGCTAAGTTTTACTCGCCAGCATTGTTTTCATTGGCATCTCATTTCAGGTGTGCAAAATCAGCTTTGCAAAATTATCACAAACACTGATTTGCACAGCCCACTGTTTAGAGGTACAAAGTCAGACACCGGCAGGCATCAGTAAATGTTTGCAAATATGTGAATGAACGTATAGGCTAAACAAACAACTCCAGCTTGTACTTACATTTTGTTTCAACCTGGGGCACTAATGAGCTTAGTCAATGAGGAGGAAAAAATAATCAGCGACAGGAAGTGGGGTGTGGATCTTTTCACTTCTTCACAATTTCTAACACCCTCTTACTCGTCCACCAGACACTGCGCTGTTGCCATAATGATCACGTCCCACCCCCACTTAAAAGAGTTTCCTTACTCCACAAAAAATAATAATCTTTGGGAAAATAAAGAATAATCTTTATCCCTATTTCCCTGACAGAACCCAGTGCAGACACATACGTGCCTACCTGCATTCAAGAGCT
>NW_007198509.1:0-775 GCF_000164805.1 Carlito syrichta | reverse complement strand
AACTTGGAACTTGTAAAGCCACAAAACATCTTTAGAGGCTAAAGAATCTAAGGTGGCAACAATAAAACAATAAAACAATGCATGCTCCCACCCAGCTCATGGAGTTGTTTACAAGAAGCACACACCTCAATAGTTGTCAGTGTTTGTGACAACTTATCAGTAATCATCTCTAGATATCTAACTGTTACCGAGCAGGGCAAAACGAAATCAACATTTTCCAAATGAAATATATCTCTTTCCCATGAGGGCAGCTAAGTTTTACTTGCCAGCATTGTTTTCATTGGCATCTCATTTCAGGTGTGCAAAATCAGCTTTGCAAAATTATCACAAACACTGATTTGCACAGCCCACTGTTTAGAGGTACAAAGTCAGACACCGGCAGGCATCAGTAAATGTTTGCAAATATGTGAATGAACGTATAGGCTAAACAAACAACTCCAGCTTGTACTTACATTTTGTTTCAACCTGGGGCACTAATGAGCTTAGTCAATGAGGAGGAAAAAATAATCAGCGACAGGAAGTGGGGTGTGGATCTTTTCACTTCTTCACAATTTCTAACACCCTCTTACTCGTCCACCAGACACTGCGCTGTTGCCATAATGATCACGTCCCACCCCCACTTAAAAGAGTTTCCTTACTCCACAAAAATAATAATCTTTGGGAAAATAAAGAATAATCTTTATCCCTATTTCCCTGACAGACCCCAGTGCAGACACATACGTGCCTACCTGCATTCAAGAGCTTTCTAAATAAGACCGCCCTGACATGAGTCTCT
>NW_007198508.1:0-832 GCF_000164805.1 Carlito syrichta | reverse complement strand
CATCAGAACTAAGGTGGCAACAATAAAACAATGCATGCTCCCACCCAGCTCATGGAGTTGTTTACAAGAAGCACACACCTCAATAGTTGTCAGTGTTTGTGACAACTTATCAGTAATCATCTCTAGATATCTAACTGTTACCGAGCAGGGCAAAACGAAATCAACATTTTCCAAATGAAATATATCTCTTTCCCATGAGGGCAGCTAAGTTTTACTCGCCAGCATTGTTTTCATTGGCATCTCATTTCAGGTGTGCAAAATCAGCTTTGCAAAATTATCACAAACACTGATTTGCACAGCCCACTGTTTAGAGGTACAAAGTCAGACACCGGCAGGCATCAGTAAATGTTTGCAAATATGTGAATGAACGTATAGGCTAAACAAACAACTCCAGCTTGTACTTACATTTTGTTTCAACCTGGGGCACTAATGAGCTTAGTCAATGAGGAGGAAAAAATAATCAGCGACAGGAAGTGGGGTGTGGATCTTTTCACTTCTTCACAATTTCTAACACCCTCTTACTCGTCCACCAGACACTGCGCTGTTGCCATAATGATCACGTCCCACCCCCACTTAAAAGAGTTTCCTTACTCCACAAAAAATAATAATCTTTGGGAAAATAAAGAATAATCTTTATCCCTATTTCCCTGACAGAACCCAGTGCAGACACATACGTGCCTACCTGCATTCAAGAGCTTTCTAAATAAGACCGCCCTGACATGAGTCTCTTCCTTCTCCCATTCTGTATACCTACCTATAAACATGTTACCTTCACATAGTCAGTCTACCTTCCAAGTGCAGCTTGAATGCCCTTTCTTCGGGAAGTCTTTGG
>NW_007198507.1:0-482 GCF_000164805.1 Carlito syrichta | reverse complement strand
GGCCCTTCGGAGGCTCAAGAGGGTTTACGGCCTGAGTTTATGGGTTCAAAAACAGCTCAAGCTAGGCTCGGTGGGTCAGCCTGTAATCCCAAACCTTTGGGAGGCTGAGGTGAGTGGATTGCCTGAACCTGCAAGTTCGAGACATGTCTGGGCAGGCGAGACCTCATCTCTACAATAAATCAAAAAAAATTAGCCGGGTGTGGTAGTGTGCTCCTGTAGTTCCTGATACTTGGAAGACTGAGGTGGAAGGATCACTGGAGCCCAGTGGGTCGAGGCTGCAGTGGCCGAAGTGGCCACTACACTCCAGTCTGAGCGACAGAGTGAGACTCCAACTCAAAAAAAAAAAAAAAAAGAAGCCCAGGACACTGGGCGAGACCTTGTCTAGCCCATCAAATAAAAAATCCAAAGATTAGCCAGGCATGGTAGTGCACACCTGGGTTTCCAGTCACTCGGGTGGCCGAGGCTGGAGGATCACCTGAACC
>NW_007198506.1:0-601 GCF_000164805.1 Carlito syrichta | reverse complement strand
CGCTAGGCTCGGTGGGTCAGCCTGTAATCCCAAACCTTTGGGAGGCTGAGGTGAGTGGATTGCCTGAGCCTGCAAGTTCGAGACATGTCTGGGCAGGCGAGACCTCATCTCTACAATAAATCAAAAAAAATTAGCCGGGTGTGGTAGTGTGCTCCTGTAGTTTCTGATACTTGGAAGACTGAGGTGGAAGGATCACTGGAGCCCAGTGGGTCGAGGCTGCAGTGGCCGAAGTGGCCACTACACTCCAGTCTGAGCGACAGAGTGAGACTCCAACTCAAAAAAAAAAAAAAAGAAGCCCAGGACACTGGGCGAGACCTTGTCTAGCCCATCAAATAAAAAATCCAAAGATTAGCCAGGCATGGTAGTGCACACCTGGGTTTCCAGTCACTCGGGTGGCCGAGGCTGGAGGATCACCTGAACCTGGCAGCTGGAGTCCTTGGTGGCTGTGAGTGCCTCCCTGCACTCCGGCCTGGGGGACAGATTGGGATTCTGACTTCAAATAACAATAATCATCACCACCACCACCACCAACACACCTGCCACCCAGCACGCAAATTCACCCTCATGGGTAAGAGAACAAATGCACACTTTCTGACTTGTC
>NW_007198505.1:0-944 GCF_000164805.1 Carlito syrichta | reverse complement strand
AACCAATCTTGATTTTATTTAACCATGGAGATTCTCAAGCTACAAACACCAAAATGACTAATTCCGTAAAAGCAAAATGCTACCTTCCACTAGGCACAATAATTCTGTCACACATAGGAGCTATAAGAAAAATGCCCCCAGCATTTGAGTCTTACAAATGCTGTATTCCATTCTCCACCCTACCTAGAGTTTGTTACTTTTTTACATTTGTCTAAATTTTAGATACAATTATAAATAGAACAAGTCATAACATTTTTATGAGTTTTAATTTCCATCTTAGTATTCAATATCCTGTCAGGAATCGAATTGATACACTTCAAAATTTTCCAAGAAAGCCCCATAGTCATTATACACCAAGTTTGGTCATGTTTTTCATTTGTCTTGCTTACTGTTCTTTTTTTTTTTTTTTTTGAGTTGGAGTCTCACTCTGTCACCCAGACTGGAGTGCAGTGGCACGCTTCCAGCGCCCCCAGAGTTGATCTGCTGGGCTCCAGCAATCCTTCCGCCTCAGCCTTCCAAGTAGCCGGAACTACAGGCGTGCGCTACCACGCCCGGCTAATTATTTGATTTATTGTAGAGATGAAGTCTCGCCAAGTTGCCCAGGCAGGACTCGAACCCGCAGGCTCAGGCAATCTACTCACCTCAGCCTCCCAAAGAGCAGGATTACAGGCAAAGCCACCGAGCCAAGCTAGTGTTCTATTTTTAAGTAGACCTGATATTTAAAAATAGCTCTGGCAGTAAACCTTTGGTCTCAAAGTGCCTAGCATTCCCCATGAGTGCTTTTATTACTATAGCTTACTTTGTAGTAAAGTTGTAATGACAATTGTCATCAAAAGGCTTTCATGAAGTCTTTGTTGATCTTTAAATGCTATACATGAACTATTGTAAATTTTTAAGATCTTACTTTGGAAATTCCCATCTCACAGTTTTCATAGGGTTAACCC
>NW_007198504.1:0-816 GCF_000164805.1 Carlito syrichta | reverse complement strand
TATGGCCGAGTATGTAGTCGATCTTAGAATATGTTCCATGTGGTGATGAGTAGAATGTGTATTCTGTGGTCTTTGGATGGAGTGTTCTGTAGGTATCAATTAAGTCCATTTGGTCCAAAGTCACATTGAGGTTCTGGATCTCCTTGCTGAATTTTTGTCGTGATGATCTGTCTAGGTTTGTGAGTGGGGTATTAAAGTCCCCAGTTATGATAGTGGTAGAGTCAATATCTTTCTTTAGTTTTCCAAGAAGTTGCTTTATGAAAGTTGGCGCACCTATGTTGGGTGCATATATGTTTAGGATAGATATTTCTTGTTGATGAATTGAGCCTTTTATCATTATGTAGTGGCCTTCTGTATCTTTTTTGATTTTTAATGGCTTGAAGGGTATTTTGTCTGAAATTAAGATCGCTACTCCTCCTTTCTTTTGTATTCCGTTCACCTGAAAGTTTGTTTCCCATCCTCTTACTTTGAGTCTGTGGGTGTCTTTTCTAGTGAGGTGAGTCTCTTGAAGGCAATAGATTGTTGCCTGATGATATTTTATCCATTTTGCCATTCTATGTCTTCTCAGTGGTGCATTTAGTCCATTCACATTTAGGCTAATAATTGAAATGCAAGAGTTGATCCCTATCATAAGGTTCTTACAGAGTTGATCCTGTTTATTTGTTGTCTTTCTTTGGGTTTTGGAGTTGGTTCATGTGTGTTTTTAATCTTTTGCCTGTACTCTTGTGAAGAATGCTGTTGTTTTTTTTTCTTTTTCTTCTGTGTTCAGTACTTTCTTAAGTGTTTCTTGTTGAGATGGTCTGGTGGTAGCATAGG
>NW_007198503.1:381291-388020 GCF_000164805.1 Carlito syrichta | reverse complement strand
CTGCCGCTGGGCAGCCAAGGGCGCCACGGGCCCAGGCAGCGAGGCCTCCCCCCCGCGCCCTCGCAGGCTCAACGCAGCCCGGGCCACCCCGGAGCCCCACCCCGCTGAGGTCGCTGGGCACCTCCTGGAGCGACACAGCGCGGCGGAATGGCCGCAGCGTCCCTCTCCTGAAACGGGGTAACGGCCAGGGGTCCTGTGCCCCCCAAAACCAGCCCTGGAAGTGTGCCCCATAACGAAGTCGCCCTCAGACAGCCCAACACTGAGGCCAACAAGAAATACCCAGAGGAGTTCCAGATTCCCAAACAAGGGGTAAAAACACACCAGCAGCGCAGCACTGGAAATCATAAGGCTCGCAGGGCTTAAGGAACACCAACGCAAGAGAGCATGAATGAATGAATAGATAAATAAATGAAGCAGCCGGATGACAGCCAGCATGATGAATGGCACAGTATCTCACAGATCGTTGTTACCCCAGACCATAAATGGGCTCCATGCCCCACTACAAAGATGGAGACGAGCAGAATGGATAAAAAGCACACACCCCAAATATCTCCCGCCCTTAAGAGATCCGCTTAATACAAAAAAACTGCTACAGACTCAAGGTAAAGGGGTGGGGAGAATATTTCAAGCAAGTAAAAACCAGAAGTGAGCTGGAGTAGCCATTCCCGTATCAGATAAGACAGGCTTTAAATTAACAGTAAAAAAAGACAAAGATGGTTATTATATAATAATAAGAGGATCAGACAAGAAGACATAATATATATATATATGTAACACCAGAGCCTCAGCTTTATAGAACAAATTCTACTAGACCTAAAAAAAGAGACAGCAATACAGTAACAGCGAAATATTTCACTCACAGCAATAGACAGATCATTAGGGCAGAATGTCAATGAAAGAAACACTGGAGTTAACCCAGACCCTAGAAATGGAACTAGCATACATTTACAGAACATTCCAACCCCAAACTATAGAATATACCTTTTTTTTTTAATCAGCACAGACCATTATTCAAGACAGACCACAAATCGAGTCTCCATAAATTTTAAAAAGCTGAAGTCATATCAAGTACCTTCTCAGACCACAGTGGACTAAAACTAGAAATTCCAAGAACTTACAAAACAAAAACAACAACCAAAAACCAAAGCAAAACAAAACCCCCCAAAAGGGAAGTTCAACAATCTGTTCCTGAATGATCCTTAAGTCAATAATGAAATAATGACAGAAATTTAAAAATTCCACGAAATGAATGCCAACAATGAAGTGAGTAATCAAAACCTCTGGGACACAGCCAAAGCTGTTCTCAGAGGAAAATTTATAGCACTTAAGGCTTATATTAATAAGACTTAAAGATCATATGTTGACAATCTAACATCACATCTCAGAGAAACAGAAAAATGCAAACTAAACCAAAAGCTAGCAGGAAAAAAAAAAAAAAAATCAGAGCAGAACCAAATTAAATTGAAAAAAAAAAATACAGAAGATCAACAAAAAAGTTGGTTCTTCGAAAAAATAAACAAAATTGATAGACCACTAGCTAGATTAATTAAGAAACAAAGAGAAGATTCACATTAGCTCAATCAGAAATGAAAATGGAAACATTACAACTGATACAACAGGAATACAAAAGATCATCCACGATTATCATGAATACATCTATGCAAACAACATAGACAATCTAAAGGCTATGAATAAATTATCAGAAACATACAACTGCTCAATCTTAAATCAGGAAGAAAAAGAAACCCTGAACAGACCAATAGCAAGTGGTAAGACTGAAACAGTAGTTAAAGCTTCCCTACAAAAGAGTAAGTTGAGGACCTGAAAGACCCACAGCCAAATTCTACGAGACTTTCAAAGAACTGGTACCAATTTTACCGAAGCTGTTCCATAAGACTGAAGAGGAAGGAATTCTCCCTAACTCATTCTATGAAGCCAGTATCACCCTGATAACAATGCCAGGAAAAGACACAACAATAAAGAAAAGTACAGACCAATATCCCTGATAAGCATAGATATAAACATCCTCAACAAAATATTAGCAAACTGAATTCAACAGTACATAAAATAAAAAACAATACACTCTCATCAAGTGGTTTTTATCCGAGAAATGCAAGTGGTTCAACATATACAAGTCAATACACGTGATCTACCACATAAACAAATTAAAAACATATAGTCATTTCCAAAGACACAGAAAAGTATTTAATACAATCCAGCATCCCTTCATGATAAAAACCTTCAACAAAATAGGCATCAGAGGGAACAATCCTCAAAATAATAACAACTGTATAAGACAAACCCACAGCCAACATCGTCCTGAACGGAGTAAAGTTGAACCCAATCCTCCTTACAACTGAAACAAGATGCCCACTTTTACCAGTCCCATTCAACACAGTACTGGAAGTGCCAGCCAGAGCAGTAAGGCAAGAGAAAGAAATAAAGGGTATCCAAATTGGAAAAGAATAAATCGGCTGGGCACGGTGGCTCATGCCTGTAATCTCAGCACTTTGGGAAGCTGAGGCGAGAGGATTGCTTGAGCCTACAGGTTTGAGACCAGCCTGGGAAACATGGTGAGACCTTGTCTTTACTATAAAAATTTAAAAAGTAGCCGGGTGTGGTTGTGTGCACCTGTAGTTCTGGCTACTTGGAAGGCTGAGGCGAAAGGATCGCTGGAGCCCAGCGGGTTGAGGCTGCAGTGACCGGGAGCGTGCCACTGCACTCCAGTCTGGGTGACAAAATGAGACTCCAAAAAAAAAAAAAAAAGTAAAGAAAAGAAGAAATCAAACTATCTCTGTATGCTAACAATATGATCTCATTCCTAGAGAACCCTAAAGTCTCCTCCGAAAGACTCCTGGACTTGATAAATGATTTTGTTAAAGTTTCAATACAAATTCAACACACACAAATCAGTAGCGCTGCAGTACAAAAACAGCAACCAAGGTGAGAATCAAATAAAGAACTCGATTCTGTTTACAATAGCAGCCAAAGAGCCAAAATAAGTAGGAACACACCGGGGGTGCCAAAGAAATGCATACACATTTTAAGAGATGTTGAAATGTTTGCCATAATCAGAAGTGTCTGGATGCTGATGGTCACCATTTTGAGCATGTCTTGTAATTGCAGAAGTCAAACAAGACTTGTATTCATCTTTTGAGTAATACAATTTTTTTTTTAAGAAAGAAAAGTTTATTTAAAAGTAAATGAGAGAGAGAAAGAGAAGGAAGAGAGAAGATTCACCTCCCCAAGGCGGGGGAGGGGGACCAAAGCTGGTAAGCGTGGAAGCAGCCATAGCTCAAAGAGCACACGGCGACACCGGAGTCTAGCAAGGCAATGGCCCTTTTTCTTTTTAAGCAAACAGGATGTATTGAGAGGACAGAGAAGCTCCCACGGTGGGAGGGGACTAAATGGGTTGCCCAAGTATTACAATTTTAATACAGTTTTTTCCTTCCTTAAAATGCATTTTTTTGGGGCACCCTGTGTATTTAACCAAGGAGGTAAAAGATCTCTGCAAGAACTGCAAAACACTGATAACAGAAATTGCAAAGGACAAAAACTAATGGAGAAACATACTGTGCTCATGGATTGGAAAAAAATCAACATTGTTAAAATGACCATATTACCCAAAGTAATCTACAGATTCAATGCAATCCCTATCAAACTATCAATGCCATCTTTCACAGAATTAGAAAAAAAATCCTAAATTTGATATGAAACCAAAAAAAAGAGCCAGAACAGCCAAAGCAATCCTAAGTAAAAAGAACAAAGCTGGAGGCATTACAATACCTGGCTTCAAATTATACTATAAGGTGATAGTAACCAAAACAACATGCTACTGGTACAACAGCAGACACATAGACCAACTGAACAGAATAGATAATCCAGAAATAAACCCAAATACCTACAACCAACTGATCTTTGACAAAGCAGACAAAAACATACACTGGGAAAGGACACCCTATTCAACAACTGGTGCTAGGAAAATTGGATGGCCACAAGCAGAATAATAAAACTTGAACCCTGTCATCCTCTTACACAAAAATTAACTCAAGATGAATTAAAGACTTCAACGTCAGACCTGCAACCATAGAAACCCTAGAGGAAAACCTATGAAAAACGCTTCTGGATATTGATCTAGACAAAGAACTTATGGCTAAAACAAAAACAAATGCAGCAAAAGCAAAAATAAATAAGTGGGACTTAATTAAAGTAAAAAGTTTCTGCCAGCAAGAGAAATAATCAACAGAGCAAACAGGCAACCTACAGAATGGGAGAAGATACTAAAAAACTATACATCTGACAAAGGACTAATACCCAGAATCTGCAATGACCTTAAACAAGTCAACAACAACAAAAAAGCAAATGACTCCGTTAAAAAGCTGGGCAAGCTGGGTGCAGTGGCTCTCGCCTGTAATACCAGCACTTTGGGAGGCAGAGGCAAGAGGATTGCCTGAGCCCAGGGGTTTGAGATCAGCCTGGGCAACCTGGCGAGACCTCATCTCTACAATAAATCAAAAAATTAGCCAGGCATGGTGGCATGCACCTGTAATTCTGGATATTTGGAAAGCTGAGGTGGAAGGTCAAGGCTGTGGTGGCCCTGAGTGTGCCACTGCACTCCAGCCTGGGCGACAGTTGAGACTCCAACTCAAAAAAAAAAAAGTGGGCAAATGACACCAACGGACAGTTCTCAAAAGAAGACGTAGGCATGGCCAACACATCTATTAAAAAAATGCTCACATCACTCATCCTTAGGGAAATGCAAATTAAAACCACAATGAGATACCACCTTATACCAATCAAAATGGCCATTATTAAAAAATTTAAAAAAACCAGTAGATGCAGCAAAATGGCAAAGCTTATACACTGTTGGTGGGAGTGTAAATTTGTACAACCTCTATGGAAATCAGTATGGAGATTTCTCAGAGAACTAAAAGTAGATCTACCATTTGACCCAGCAGTCCCCCTACTGGGAATCTGCCCAAAGGAACAGAAGTCATTATATAAAAAATACACCTGCACTCACACGTTCACCACAGCACAATTCACAATCGCACAGATGTGGAATCAACCTGCGTGTCCACCAACTGACGAACGGGCCATGAAAATGTACACATACACTACGAAATACTATTCAGCCAACAAAAAGAATGAAGAGATGTCTTTTGCAGCCACTTGGATGGAACTGGAGAGCATCATCCTAAGGGAGCTGACACAGGAACAACCAACTCCATCCTCACACGTGAGTGGGAGTTAAACTGAGGATCTGCAGAGCCAGAGAGAATGGCATATTGGACACTGGAGGCTCAGAAGGCGGGGAGCAGGGGGGTGGAGGGATGAAAAACCACCCACCCGGTAACATGGCACCGCTGGGGGTGGTGGGAACCTTCAAGGTCTGACTTCTTCACCACCACACACTGCAGTCGTGTAGCCAGAAACCATTCACACCCCCAAAGCCATTGCGATAAAAATGAATCAATAAAGCCTGAGGCCAAGAGCTTAAGACCAGCTGGACAGTTTGACTCCACCTCCACAAAAATGTTTAAAGATTTGCCAGGCGTGTTTGTGCACGCCTGTAGTCCCAGCTACTTGGGAGGCTGAGGCAGCAGGGCAGCTTGAGCCCAGGACGTCAAGGCTGCGGTGACAGAGCAGAACCCTGTCTCAAAAAGGAAAAAAAAATTGCTCTTCCCCAAACAAACATGTGATGTAGCCCCGAATGGATGGTTTTATTTATATTTTACAGAAGATGACAACAGACTTAGACACATGAAGATGACTTACCCAAGATCAAAGCTGTTCCAGTGAGGAAGCAAGGAAGACTTGGCTTCTGACTTTTAAGTCTCATTCCTTCTCAGTGTGTTGAATACATGGGACCCAGGAACACTGGCAATTCATGTAGAAGTAGCAAACAAAACAAAGCAAACAAAAAAACTCTACTGGATGCTGGGAATGAAGTCAGTCATAAATTATGTGGTTTTAAATTAAAATGAATAGTCATTAATGTGGTGCTATTAATGTGCAGAACTTGGTGAACTTGTCACAAGACAGCAACAATCCAGTTCCTACCTACCTTTCGAGAACACAACTGACAACCAAAAGTCGAAAGCACTTTTGTACATCTCATAGTTAAGACGACTGGTCAGTGCCCCTTATTCAAATATTTCTATTCCAAAGCCACTTTGGACACATTTCTAAACCGTTTGGTTATGACAAAAAACAGTAGAGTCCAGATAATTTATGAATTTTATTGCTGCATCTCCATTCCTGGAACACTGCACGGCACGTAGGAGGAGCTCAATAACCACTTGCTGTGGAACCGTTTTGAGTGCTGGAGAAGTCTTGCTATCTACCCAAATGGCCAACGTGGCTCAGCCGCTGACTGCATCTTGGTCCAGCCGCCGCGGGGCCCAGCTGCCGCTTCAGCCTCCTGGTTCCAAGGAGTCCCAGCAGAAACACCGACAGTGAACGGGCTTGGGGCGCACCCCAAGCCCGCCTCCCTTCCTCAGTGGTCGCCTTGCAGCGGGCAGCTCACAGCACAGCGACGGCCGCGCTGGAGCTCGCCCTTGGTTGGAGGGTCTGGGCCCGCCTGTACCGGCGTTTTCAAGCTCCCCGTGTCAGCCGGCTCCGCTGAGGGCCGGGAGGGCAGCTGCGGCGCCAGCGCGGCCCCCCGAGCCTCTGCCGGCCTCCCCCTTTGCCTGGTGGGACCTTGCGCGACTCGGTGGCAGAGGCCCC
>NW_007198503.1:337246-380593 GCF_000164805.1 Carlito syrichta | reverse complement strand
CCACGCGCGGCGGCGGCTCCAGGCCGGGCGCTGACCGGGCGACCCCGAAGCCGGCCATCGCAGGGCCGCCTCACGGGCCGGCTGCCTTCAGGTCGGGCCCAAACAGGCCGTGAACAGTCAACGCTGCGCCGGAGCGAGGCCCACGCCCTGACGTCAGCCAGCAGGTGCAACCCAACTCTCAGGTTTTCCCGCCAGCACCCCGCGGGCCAAGCAGCTGCCTCGCACGCGCAGGTCCCCGTTTGGCCGGCAGGCCTCTTCGAAGACGAGGCGAGAAGCGAGCTCGGTCTTCCGGTCCAACCACGGGGAAGCACGGAGCGGGCCGCAGCTCCGCCCTCCCCGCCCACGGTCTTCGGGCGCGCCTTCCCTGAGTGCCGCAAGGGGAGCTGACCGCGCCACTTCAACGAGATGTTATTTAAGCCGATCATCAACGGGGCATTGCTTATTTCTGCTTCAGCGCACGCAGCTGAATTACAAATTAAGTGTATGTAATTTACTAACACTGCACTTTCACTTTAGAAGCACCCGCGTGGGTATGGCCCACACTCCAGGAGCCTTTTAGGACTTTGAGACCTGATCCACAGCAAGAGGTTCATTTTAGGCTGTAACCCACCACAGGCACATGTATATGATACATATGACAAAAGATACTCAAATATTCACCTTTATACATGCCAGGTACTTGGGAGTCCCTTCTGTTATATTTTGTTTTAAACAAAATCAGGTTGTGTCATCAACATGCACACAAGCAAATGTGGCGACTTCTCCAGAAGGTAATGTCTAGACGGTGCATGTGAAAGATATATGACAACAGTTCTTACTTCAGCTTAAAAATATTGTTACCACACAATTTTCTGAAAATACGAAATCTTGAAGGCAAAAACAAACAAACAAACAAAAAAACCAGGTTGTAACTCATGCACACTCTTCTTGATCCCTAACTGGGCTGAGCTTGGAGAACACTAAATGGGAATGTTTCAAGGTCTTAACAGCCCAGAGTAGGACAGTTTCTCAGGGTTAAGGAAAACAAACCAGGCAAGCACATTTATCCATAATAGTTTAATACTTTTCCACTTTAAATACTGGTTTTAATTTGTGATTGCAACATGGAAGATCCAACCTTATTATTTAAAAAGAACACCAGGATCATAAAGCTATTACAGAATAGCTACACTCTACACACCCCAAGGTACTTCAAAGCGATTATGCTGAGTATGTAGATGAACAATGACAAAATTCAAACACATCATCTTTACAGCTCGGACTAATCCTGGCGGAAAGCGTTTACCCGGACGAACACCTGATACGCTTAAGGAGAGCCAGCACAACGCCGCAAGAGAAGCGGCTCGGCCCCACAGAAGATTTCTCAACGGCACCGACACTGATGCCGCGTAGGTGTACAGACCAGCGGGTGAGACGAACGGACGGGAGCCCATTCCTCCTCGCTTCGCCTTGCCCCCTCATAACCCCTGCAGACAGCTCCTGGGTCTGGCTGCCTCTGTGGCAGTTCCAGACCGAGTGCTGCGGTGGTCATCGCCTACCTCCTGAACTGCAGCTGAAACACCGTGCAGTACTGTCCTGCAGCGGGCACTCGGGGCAACCCCCATCAGCAGAGCCTCTCAAGCTCCTAACACCGCACTCGAGTCAGTGAGTCGAAGAGGGAGCAAAAGGGCCTGCTGGGGGGGAGGTCTGAGGGAAGAGAAATACTGGGGGGTGAGAGAACGTCGTACGTACTCGGCATGCAGGAACCGCCCTGACGAAAACCATTCTCGAGGGTCGGAGTCTTGTCTAGAAGGTCAGTACCTCTCCGAATCCTGACCTCTTGAATGCTGCATTTCCCCAGCTCACTTCTAAATCTGATTGGGCAGAATTAACTCTCATGAAGAACCAGTGGAGTTACCTAAAGGTACAACGTATCTTTTCTTGTCTTCCTTTTTTTAGTACAAATATTTTAGTGTAATCATTTTATTTACAGAGTAAATTGTAAAAGTATATAATCACATTTAGCTCAAACACAACTTATGATCATTAGATTTAGATACTGCTTTGTAAACTTTCCATACCTTTGTAAAATAAAGCTATCCAATTTAGTTACGAAAGAGTTACTTGTCTGTGTTCATGACAGTTACCAGAAACAGCACACAGAAAAACATTTATAGTGGGCATAAATAATTTTTCTGAAGACTCCCATCCGTGGTATGGTGAATAGACCTTCCCTCCCCAACCCTCCCATTCTCCCATCCCAACCCCATACCCCAAGCTGATTGTAAAATAAAATACACATTTGAGGTATAAACTTTTCTTTTTTAAACATCACGATATAAAATGTTAACTGGTGATGTAGTAAACCTGTATGATAATTCATCTTATTTGCCTTACTAGCATTACCACCATAGGCACTTTTCCACATAGTCTAATTATGAACAGCATTTTTCTTTAATAAGGCATATTCCATGCACATCACTTAGAGAAAGGTAAATTAAAAAATAGAAAAGATTTAGGGAGCGTGAAATCTGCGTGCATGTAATGTAAGCATATGTTTTATATGTATTTTCCTCTCTGTACAGAATAATAAATATCACTATATTTGATGCAAGTAATTCACCTCCAGGATTGTGCATATTTAAGTGATCAGACTAATCCCATCATTAAATTATCATCTTGCATTTATCATTAAGACACCATTACCATGTATGGCATATATACAGGACATGTTCTACATGACATGACTTTCTACTTTACAAAATGGGTCTGATTTCTGTGTTTCTACAGAGTCAGCAAAGCACCTACAAAATGCCTCTGGTTTATATAAATATGTTTGTGTGTAAACACAATGAAGACTTTGAGTGGGCAGTCATTTTGACTTCAGCGAGTTCTATTCCTGGCCTCAACTCCATGCTTCAATGTTTTTCACAAAGGAGTAAGAATGAAAAAGGTATTTTACATTTTAAGTTCTTATAGCAAATAAGAAAAGCATTTTAGCTTGAATCGTGAAATCCTTTACTGGTCTGCTGAAGTTTGTGAACTAGAGGCAAATTGAAGCACTGCTCACATTTTCCATGTATACTTTGCAACGTATCATTTAAACCAACCCAAACTAGAAGAATTAACACACTTATAACTGAATACTAGAAATTTTGAATCAAATGTTAAACTCAGTCTGATTTGCTTTAACAAGTAATGCAGTATATTCACTTGGAAATTTCACGAAAACATGAGCTCGTTTTTCCTGACCATTTTCCAGAAAGCAGTCTATACCCAACAAGATTTGTACAGTGTTTTTGTTTGGAGGCAGGCAGAACCAATTTAGTAATTACCAAACTGTGTTTGTAACAAACTGAGAAAAATCTGTAGCACACAGTAAAGAACTAAAAAATATAATAGAAATATAAAGATAGGGGGAGTGGAAGAAATAAAGCTTTTCACTCTCTCTCCATCAGAACCAAGGTTCTTCATGGGAGTAAGACTCTAGAAAAGGTGAAATCACAGGTTATTGACAGCCCTCAGTTATCAAGAGACACTTATATGACAACATGAATCATTACAGAAACCAGCAGCAATGAATTCTATGATTATACAAAGCAAAAAAGTCAAAAAATTCTGGACACAGATTTGACCGAAGACCTGAAAAAAGAACCTCATCCAGATAGTTGGTGCACAGAAAGCACATGCCCCATGTGCATTCAACTTCTGTGCTTTTCTTTTGTGCACAAAACCCGATATAACCGAGGATCTTAGGCCAGACTATGGTAAATTAAAAATTCTCAAAAAGTTTCCAAAAGTAAAGCATCACTTTCTAGTTGTGATTCAACCTTGATGTTTTTTCTCTTCTAGGAGCAAGCAAATAAAAATATAGCCATATACATGTAATTGTACATGTATTTATAGTTATGCACTGAGCGAGGAGATCTAGCAGGAAACAGCTAGTGTTAGATGTTTAGCTTTGCTGTTGGAATATTTCTTCACTTTTGTACACAGGGCCAAGGTCTTGGACCATAGACAAGGCTATAGATCCTATGTTCCAGCTTAGAGCATTCAATTTTTTTTCCTTTTTTTCTCCAACATGGAATATTACACAGCCTTGCTTCAGTCACTGAAGGAAAAAAAAAAAAAAAGACAAGTAAAAAATTCAGCAATACATTACCAACAGCTCCAAGACTACCAGAACAGAGTCTTCCCCATCTTCCAAATTCATGGAATCCACAGAATCTCTATTAAATGTATCTTTATGAATGCAAAATTATTAACCTTACAGATGTGAATTTATCCCATCAACAAGGAATAGAAGATATAAGGAATCTTTTGAAAGTTAGAGAAAATTAAAAAGGACTATGTGCTAGGGTCAGCAAGGAAGGCATCAATGAGCAGTCTCTGGATTTTTATTCCACAAACTGGCATTTCCTTCCTCTTAGCCTTCAGTAAAAATAATGCCATACAGTACCATCTACCAAGAATTTAAAATTTACTGAAGCTATGGCAGAGAGGTGGGCCTTATTTAATCAGTAAATAGGCTCGGATCCCTTGTCAAATGCGTTTAGGAGTTTTGACTGTTTTAAATATCTTCAGACCTCATTAACTCTTTATAGAACTCTAAAGAGATGATACACATTATTGAATGTTACTAACTCTCCAACGCCAAAATTAAGAATATTAGCTTTCCTAGGGTTCCAATGCTACAATCCACCTCTTCCATAATTATTGGTGGAAGAAAAATTATGTTAACAAGGATTTTTACCATATGTTAAGGTTTGAATTTAGATCTTTCCAGTTCTATCTTTTTAGACATATATACATATCCCAAACAATACTAGCTCCCATCCCCAGAGATGAATTTTTAAAAAAGGATTTCAACCTCCTCCCCAACAGATCCACAAAAGAAAAATGTGTGTGTGTACACACATGTACACAGTCAATAAAACACTGCTCCAAATCTAACAGTCTAAAGTCACAGGTTGTTATGTAGCTTTCAAATGTTTTAAAAAATTACTTTTCTTAAAATCAGTTGGGAACATGTTCTACACATAACTGCATTCTGATTCCTCTTGCTTAATACAAGGTTATATTTTCTGTGCTGTGTAGTTTAATGCCTGAGCCCTTCTGGTACGGAAGTCAGCATAAAGCAACAAGAGGAAGGCCTTTGCAGCAAGGCTGAGGAAAGAAGAGAGAAGGCAGGTATGGTTGTATGCTTGGTGTGGTTAGAGTGAAAACGCAATGCTTCAAAAACCTTGAGGCCACAGCAAGAGACATATGGCTAAGTAAGGTGACAAGTCTGCTGCCATCAGGTGCCTTCAACTTTCCTAGTTTATTTGATAAGTATGGCACAGACTCAGAGTCGATAAGAAATAATGTGCCCATACATAGCTATAACAATTCTAAAGTATAAGATATTCTAAAAGTTGTCAGTGCACTTCTGCTTGGAAAGAAAGAGTTCCTAAGAGGTCAGGCTGCATGCCAAAAAACCAACCATTTAGGGAAAGTCAGACTGGAATCTGTTTAACTTTTTTTCTGGGAAAAGCTGAATATCCGAGACATCAATACCATAACCCTTGTGTTAGTATCTGATAATAAATTTAGCCTTTGTGCTTTTTTAAAAGAAAGACATAAACACCATTAGAAATCAGACAATTAAACGATATTATTATATGGTTACTCACTATTATTTTTTAGCTAAAGAAATTGATTCCAATATAAATTTCTCAGCCAGTAACTGAACATCCAATGTAGGTAAGCATGAGAGGTTGTTCATGTATACTTACTGCTTGTGTGTCACAACTGGTAATATGTAATATCTACTAATATGTTAACACACAAAAGAGTTCGCAGAAACAGAATTATACAAATGGCTGTCAGTGGACTGAAACATGCTTAAACTCACTCATAAGAAGAGGAATACAATTAAAACTACACAGAAAGAGTATTTTCACCTAATACATTGGAAAAAGTCTAAATGTTTTGCTTCATACATTGTGTAAAAAAGTATGGCAAACAGGCATCTCACTCGGTTATTGCTGGTGAGATGGTAAATTAATAGAGTGTCTATGAAGGGCAGTATCTAAATTACAAATGGTAGCACCACATTTAGTAATTTAACCTACAGTAAACTTGAAAGTGCAAAATGACATATGGATACAATTTAATACCGTTCTAGCAAAAATGGTTAGCAACTCCAAAGCAGAATTTATTAGATAAATTATGTAATCCATACAATGGGCCACTGTGTAGCCATTAAATGAAAGAATGAGGATGCGCCTTAAAAATATGGTAAGACCTTCAAGACAAAGTCAGACCAGTATTTGTATGCATATAATATTATATATAATTATATATAATTATATAACAATTATACAGCTTATAATAATTGTGTGTAATATTTTTGGTGGGCAAAACTGGGTGAAGAGAGAGATGGGATAAATTACACTGTATTCCTTTTCCAAATTTTTGACTTTTGAAACACAGTGATATATGACTTGTTTTATTTTTTCTTTTTTTTTGAGTTGGAGTCTCACTCTGTCGCCCAGACTGGAGTGCAGTGGCCGCTCCCAGTCACCGCAGCCTCGACCTGCTGGGCTCTGGCGATCCTTCCACCTCAGTCTTCTGAGTAGCCGGAATTACAGGTGCGCACTACTACGCCCGGCTAATTTTTTGATTTTATTGTAGAGATGAGGTCTCGCCTGCTCAGGCGGGTCTGGAATCCACTCAGGCAATCCACTCACCTCAGCCTCCCAAAGGCGCGGGATTATAGGCTGAGCCACCGAGCCCAGCTTATATGACTTGTTTTTAAAAAAACTAAATATTCTAGCTCCTTACATGAAGATGTTCAGTGTAGCACTGTTTGACAATAAAAATACGAAACGAACTAAGTCATTAACATGGGACTGATGAATAAGTTCTGTAATATTCATATAACAGATGTGATGAGCATGAGATGGTCTTTTACATTTCATATCTTATATGGAAAGGTAGTCAAGGTATACTGTTAAGTGAATAAAAAGCTGCAAAACGATGAGTAAAAACATGTTTTTTAAAACACTCAAAAATATAATTTCAATACATATATAAAGTATGGAAAAATATGCAACAAAAATAACAATAGCTTCTGGGAAAAGAAAAAATACAGGGAATCTGTACATCAGAAATTATGTAGTTCTATAATGTTAAAATTAAAATGTCTTTAAGTATTAGAAGAAAAAATAAAGGATAACAAAATAAATTTTAGGGACTATAAACTATAATCCTCTAACTAGGAACCATCATAAAACCCAGCATCTGCTTTCAACAACTAACTACATTTTAGTATTTGCAGAGTCAAACTAGTCAAATAAAGATTTTTAACAAATGGGAAAAACATACCTTCCAGTACCTGTTAATACTAGAATAAAATGGGCTTTCCTGCAGTTTTTTCTTGGACGTAAGAAGTGAAACGCTTTAGAAATTTGGGGTACTCGCGCTTTGCCACAGCCCTCAGCACGGAGGCTGGTGCCCATCCTCCAGGATTCACTGTAAGACAGAGGAAAACCGCAACTTGCTGAGATACGCTTTTCCAAACACATGGGAAACACTTAAGCCGTTCCTTTGTTTCTAAAAATTCCTCATGTTGGACCAGTTAGCATCCTTTAAAGTCTCAACCATTCATTCCTTGTAATGACCCTCAGACGTGATCTGATAGCAAATAAGAAAGCATTTATAATCTTTCCAAAATGTTCTTGGCTTCTTAAATTACATGCAAATATTGGTATAGCAACACTAGGTTATTTAGGACAGATTTATCCATCAACCTCTACTATAATTAAATAGTAACATACTAAGGCGCAATTGTTTCTTGAAACATAACTAGCGGTTTTGGCCTGCATAAAGAAGGTCTGCATATTTGATGAGCAACACCACTGCAGGTGTAAAGTGGGTGGAGCGAGGAACCAAGCAAGCAGTGAAAAGTGCTGTCCAGCAGCATGCCACACTGAAATGAATTTTCAACTAGCAGCTAGTAAGGACTAGGTGAACACTGGCCCAGAAAACTAAAAGCCTAGCAATGAAGAAAAGAACTGGTAATTTTCTTTTCACTGTTGCTTATAATCCCCAATTATAAATACATTCTATTAGGTAAATATCTAACAAAACAGTTCTTAAAATGAAGGCTATATGATCATGACCAAAAGATAAAGTTTTAAAAAGTACCTATCCAGTTCCAGATTCAGAAATATTCATCTAGTACTTCTGAGGGACCCAAGAGACTCAAAAAAGCTATACTTACCGTAAAAGAAGCGTTCATTGTATTTTATATATCCCTGCCTCACGTTCGCTATATTTTATGAATTCTTAGTATTTTAAATCCTACCTCAGACCCCATAGGACTAGGCATATTCCTTTGCCTGGTAGTGACCGTGATTGTAAAGCTATACAATGTTTTAAGCAGAACTCTTGTTAAGCTCTGTTCGTCCCAATTGCCATGCTGACTTCTGCTTCTGCAACGGGATGTAAATGTTAAGCAAGCAAGCCCCACCTGAACATTCCTTTGTTTAGATCAGCAGACTTGGTGGCGCTAGCCAACCTCTCCGTGGGCTCTGCTGGGCTCTGCGTTGTTTCAAACCTCCTGCCTGCTTGCTCAAGTTAATTTACACGCAGTGCTTATCTGACATTCCACTCTTAGCAGTTCCCCGTCAATCACAGGTAGCTAAGCTAGAGCCTGCGCAGACCAGAAAATAAACCTACCAATCCCAAGTGCCCCCGTACCCATTAGGAGAAATTACCCAATCATGTAAAAACAAGTTTAGAATTCTTTCCCCTCCCTCTGTAATTGTGCATAAAAACTGCTTGCTATACTGAATCAGGGCTCTCATTCTCAAGCCTCTGTGTCAGCTTCAGTTTGTGAGCCCAGATTAGAGCCTGAATAAAAACCCTCGTGTGTTTGCATAGGAGCTGGCTCTTTGTGGTCTCTCGGATTAAAAATCTTGGGTTTAACATTTCTAGGGTGAAATTCATCTGGGGTGGATATTCGGGCAAGTGTATTTTCAAAGTTTCCCAGATAATTCTGGTACATATCTCTCCAAATTAAAAATCAGTAATATACAGAATAAGAACTAAAGAATAATTTGTCCAAACTGTCAGTTATCATGTAGAACACAATCAAGGACATGCACATTATCAAGTAGCAAAAACAAACAAAAAATACATACCATTAGCTACATATGTAATCTTGCATAGAATGTTGTCCCTGCTAATCTCCTGGTTTCCCTCTGGTGGGCTTACCAAGGTTTGACAGATCATAGCAACATTTATTTTGGCACGGACACACCGATTGTTTAGCTGCCGAAACAAAAACAAAGCACCAGTATACCAGATACCCAGTATTCTGCAATCTCTTCCGGTCTAAAGCTACATTAGGCTGGCCAACAAAACCCTGTAAGCACTAATAAGTAACACAGGCCAAGCTGGTACAACACCATGGTCTTCCCTCCTCAGAAATAGTAACTCGAGCTGAATTGAGGTAGAAACCAGAGGCTGAGCCAGGAGTTGACAACGGCCTTGGAGATGGACTGGGGGAAGCGGCCTACCTGCAGCACACATTCAGCTCTGTGGATGTTCACAGCCATGTCTGCTGCCCTCAGACAACACACAGGGTTTGCTTGTTAGCCCCGCATAGACCAAAACCCAAGAAGCACGGTCAGATCCATATCTGTGTATGTGTGATATGCACTTACTGTCTTTGCCCTGCTTTGTGTATTGAGCTTTATATTGTAAAATTATACACATTGTACTTACAGGAGCACTGTCATGATCCACAGAAAAATTACAAACTATCCAAGTTTCAGGGTCATTTTCAGTCAAGGCTGCTATCTTTCGAATGGCAGAAAGATATAATACATCTCGCTGAGAAGCAGGCCACACTCTCTGTGGAGAAGTAAAAATCTTTTGAAAATTTGAACTACTTTTATTCAGATTTAACATGGAGATGACAGAGAAACAAATGTCAAACCAATAATAAATGTCTTAGTTGAAGGTAAAGATCTGTCAAATTTTAAATGGAAAGCACCTGAGAATACAAACCAAATGATCAATTATGAACACTGAGTTAATGGCTTTGCAAAACATTATAAACAAAGGAATAATATATATATTTTAAACAATTATATATATATACTATAACTTGCTAATATAATTGTTTCTTAGTGTACAATTCAGTAGCATTAATTACATCCACAGTGTTACGTCACCCACCACTATTTATCTCTGAAATTTATTATCAACTCCAACAGAAACTATGTAACCACTAAGTAACAACTCCCCATTTCCCTCCCCCCATATCCCCTGGTAATGTTCTGCTTAGACTCAAAGACTTAAAAAAATAAACTGTTATCTTGTTTAAGTTACATTCATTTTGGGTATCTGTATGTAACTGAACTTAGTCCTTATTACGCAGGGTCTTCCTGATTGCTAAGTGTAATAAATAGCCAACAAATAACTCAGTGTCAATACAACACAAATTGTTTGCAAAGTGAAATGATTCGTTTTTGAGAGATGCAAAATTTCATGAGGTTGATGAAAGCAGTATTGGGCAAATTTTGTGACAGACTATAATACATAAAGATCTGGCAAATTTAAAACCAATGAATGCAAACCCACAGGATGATAAGATAGAAATTTAAGGAACAAGAATAACTTAAGTATCAGGAGACCATACCAAATAAGTAAAATTTAAAGGGAAAGATATCGAATAGTGTAATTCAATTTTGCTAAAAAGTTATTCCAGGATAATTTGTTTAATGCAATAACTGGCAAATAGTTATAGGTGTAACTTAAATTTTCTTACCTATCAGAGACATTATTTTAATAATTTTTGGTGCCGTTTTTCAATTCAGGCACCACCCACATGACTCTTCCTCCATCTACTGCTACTTATGTAGTGGAACGCCTTCAGCAGACTGCTTCCCATGATCAATTATCTTCAGAAAATAAGGTTCCTCTGATTCTACATTATTAGCTATTTATCTTCATTCCAAATTACAGGAAAATTAATTGATATTTTGATACTTACTAAATTTTAGATTTCAAATTAGACCCCAAAATCTGTATGCTGAAACAGAAGCTTCATTATTATACATGTCTAGAGCAGCTATCATGTAAAATAAAGCACAGCTCATAAGTATTAGATATAAGATGTTTCAGATGACAAGACTGAGCTCAATAAATATAAAACAAACCCAAAATATTTTCATCTATTTGACTCAATTAAAGAACAATTACAAAAGAGAAAAATGAAATACCCACTGACTGGAACAATGAAGTATGTACTGAATCATTATATTTTTTGCCAAACACACAAAGTCATTTTTGGTGAAGTTGTCCAAAATTTAAATTCCTTATATTATCCTATACACAATGTATTATTTGGCAATTTTTAAAAAGCAGAGTAGAATACGGTAAGAAAAATATTAATTTTATAATTCTAAAGACCAAAAAATAGTAGAGGAAGAAATATGAAAGAGAACTGATTTAAACTACAATGTCTAAGTGTGCTCTGGGTATGACTAACCTCTCAATAGTCATACTCAGCAATTCTTCCTTGCTTTCAGATAATCCCCTTAGATCACTTCCTGATTCACTTTCATATTTAATAACTATCATTTATCACATATACAGACTAGTTGCTAGAAAAGTATTTAAATATATTTCAGAAATTCAAGAGCAGTGTGGGCAACACAGCGAGAACCTCGTGTCTCTTTCATTTAATTTTCTGTCAAATTTTACTTTAGAGAATGTGTATGTTGGAGTGGGAACTGCACTGGAATCCTCTGGATGAATGAAGAGATCTTTACCTTGTGCGTTTGATAAATGATGATTGCATTATCAGCCAATGTTTCCACCACATGAAAGTTTTCTATAGTTGCTGAAATGAAGAGAACAATATTAGCAGCCAATAGGATATATTATCTTTTCCCGGAATGTGATAAATTCACTTATGTTGAGAGTCAATTACAAATGGACATTATGGTAAAATGAACAGGATCCTGTTCCACCTAGGCTAAATCCAAATGTTAATACTTGGTTTTACAGGTATACATGGGGGCTGTGAAGTCTGATCATCAGCAAGTCTCATTTTTTTTTTTTTGGGCCCAATATCTATTTTCCACAGCAAGAAAGTGATTCTACTACTGCTGCACTACTCAAATAATTCTCTAACACTATAACCCATCTCTCTTTCCTGATTTACTGAAATTCAGTAAATTGTTCTATGTAGGCTTACATGACTACATTTATGAAAAAGAATGGTGGCCTGGTTCGGTGGCTCAGCCTGTAATCCCAGCACTTTGGGAGGCTGAGGCAAGTGGATTGCCTGAGCCCACGGGTTCAAGATCAGCCTGGGCAACTTGGTGAGACTTTGCCTCTACAATAAAAAAATAAATAAATAAAAATTAGCCGGGCGTAGTAGCATCCGCCTATAGTTCCCATGTACTTGGAAGGCTGAGGCCAATGATAAACACCTTATGACATTCAGAAGTATCTACATTTATGTAATTTGGTGTCTAAGGGGAACACACACACACACACACACACACACACACACACACACACACACACACAGTAATTCCAAACTGACCACAGAAGGACTCATCTAGGATTTACCATGGAAACAAAACAGTTTTGGAAAGAGTAGGTGATAAAACAGAAACCTTCAATTTTAGTACTGGCTTTTCCACCAAACAGCTCTGTGATCTTTGACAAGTCACTTGACCTATGTGAATTTTACTTCATTTGTATGTAAAACTAGAAATAATAATACCTACTATCATGTAGGATTACTGAGGTATGAGATAAATAACATACTGAGAAGCATTTTGTACATTGAAAAACTCTATTTAAATGTAAGATATTATTCACCCCCTATGTGATTCTCCACTGACTTTGTAAACTATCAGATGCAGAACACCAGGTTGGAGGTTGGATTTGATACTAAATTCAAAATAATAATTAGATTAAAATATATTAATAATGACAGCTTACTTTCCCAGTCATTGCGAACATCAACATTCCAGAAGTAATTGCAGACCTCATGTCCTGTAACACCTTTCACTGCATGGGTAGCTTTTAAAGGGTCCAAAACAATCCCGTTTTCTTCTACTTCTCTTCTGTATACCTAAAGAGGAAATAATTTAAAAGTTTGAAAATTAAAATTCAAACCCTCAAAGTACAAGCTTGGAAAGCATGCTTTTAAATTTAGTTTCTTTTTAGATTTCTTTACTTATAAAAATCTATTTATAGAACATACACTGCTAAAAGGAAATAAAAGTTTCAAATTAACACAGATAACGCAAAATACTTAAAATTACACATCCAAGGTAAACTTCAACTATAAAAAACATGTATATGCAATGAATAATTTATTGTGAGTCGTTTAAAAATAAATATATTAATTTAAATTAGGCATTATTTACCAAATAGTCTCAAAGATTGTTTAACATGATTAAAAAAGCCAAATAAACCTGGCTAGAACATACTCCCCTTAAAGATATTGAGTTAAGGCTGCTTTGTTCAATGTTGTATCTCTAGTCTCTAGATCAGCATCTGAAACAGAGTAGGCACTCAACTGCTTGTTGAATCAGTGGCAAAAAGCTTATAAATGCAGATCTATCTTGCTTTAAACATTGAGGTCATGTACCTTGAGTGCTTAGTAAAATTATTTTAAAATTATAGGGCGTTTGTTCTTAAAGAGCTCTGTGGTAAGTTCTTTTAGGCAATCAAGAAACGTGTTACAAAGGGGAGAATCAGCTCTCGATTTGTGGCATGCCTATGGGGTCAGACACTGCTAGGCACTGCACATAGCTTTCCTTTCACACTCTCTCTCACCAGACTGCCTTCCCCCACCAAACTTTTAACCACATTATTGGGACTCCTATTTCCCTAGTTACCCAAACTAGAAACTCCAGACTTCTGATGCCTCCCCACAGTTCACACAGCTGTGAAGCTTAGTACTACTACTCCTCTCTAAGACATCCACCAGCTTGACTTTTCTACTATTATCTGTTCTAAAGGGGTTTTCATCACCATGCTCCTGACTCTCTTAAAAGAGAGACCTTAAAAGGTCTTCCTGTTCTCCAGTTTCTTCCCTGTCAGTTTTATCTTCCTAAAACGATACTTTCCATACAGTGGCTGATCTACTGTTCCAGATAATGACGATTATCCTCAGGTTACTTTATGCCCCCCATAATCTACCCCCAAATTCTCTCTCCCTAATGCTGAGGGTTGTAGGAGCACTTATTTCTCTACTCCTCACTCCAGGTGGAAGGACTTCATCTAGACTACCAAAGTTCTGGCTTCTCTTCAGTCCTTCACTCCTTCTCCCTAGAGGAGGAGCACAGACTTATCTGAGTAGTACATACACAAGGAGGAACAAGACGAGCTTGGCTCAACCCTTTCTTCCACAGAAAGTACGTGTTTTGGTGTGCTTTTGGGGTCTGCTCCTGCGGAGAAGGCCTGTGATTATCCTGCGATGTCAGGAACATTACGTTTAATTTTAGGGTAACAAGACCTTGTGGCAGCTGATCTCAAGCTATTTGCTACAATCAGCTTATCAGAATTACAGCTAACACTTTGGTATCTCATTTATCTGTCTCCTCTATTTCTTAATTTGTTTCTTATTCACAAGGAAAGGAAATTCCAGTACCTAATATTGTATCTTGTTTGCTAGAATAAGTCTGATCAGCACAGTCTATATAAAAGTCCTGAATAAGAAATTTGCTAGCTGGGCTCGGTGGCTCAGCCTGTAATCCCGTGCCTTTGGGAGGCTGAGGTGAGTGGATTGCCTGAGCCCGCGGGTTCGAGACCCGCCCGGGCAGTGAGACTTCATCTCTACAATAAATCAAAAAATCAGCCGGGCGTGGTGGTGCATGCCTGTAGTTCCGGCTACTTGGAAGGCTGAGGCAGAAGGATGGCCGGAGCCCACGAGGTCGAGGCTGCGGTGGCCGGGAGCAGCCACTGCACTCTAGTCTGGGCGACAGAGTGAGACTCCAACTCAAAAAAAAAAAGACATTTGCTTTACAGTTTCTGCTCATGTCCCCAGTCATCTGTACTCTTCACTCAGCACCTCATTAGACAGAGAAAGTGACACTATCTTTTAAATGTCATATCCTTTTTCCTCAACTAAAGTTTTAGTGTGGAGGGAGTCTCTGTATCTTTAGCATAATCCCTCAATTACGAGGTAATCCGAAATTCAGAGCTGCTGCTGCTTTTCTTTGTAAACAAACATTTCATTTTAAAGATGTGGGGCACAAGTCAGGATTCGGCACAAAACTAATCTATGCGCAATTTGTGAAGTTCGGACTGAGGCTTTTCAACTGTCTCCTACATCTCCCTTTCCTTACTCTTATTTTCCGTCTCAGTATTTAGGGATGTGAATAAGAGTTACTAGCCAATGCCCCAAAATCAACCAAAGGTGCAGTAAGAGTAAAGACAAGAAGGGAGTTATAGACCAAAATGGGAGAGAAATAAGGTGACATCTAGGCATAACACTTAGTATATTAAAGAAATAAGTAAAACAAAATGAAATATCCAGAGGACTATCAGCTCATTGTAACCTGTTCATATCCAAACCTTCAATTTTTATTTTCTCTATGGCAAAGGCAAAGCAGAATAGTTTACTCATAAATTTATATTATGATCATAAAGAAACACTAATTTCAGATATCAAGATCTGGTGCTTCTTTGAACATACGTAATGATTTGTTTTAAAGTAATTTAAAAATGCTATTCTTATTCATATCAATAGTAATGACTGAGGACTAAATTCTGACCTTTTTCCCCCCCTCTCTCTTGCCACAACTAACCGGGGAGACGACTTTTTATTAACCCTATAAAATGTGGATTCTTTCCAATCTCACACTGGCAAAACACCACACAATAGATATAGAAGGAAATAAAAAATAAGCCATCTCTTCAGGGAGATTTGTGTCTGCACAGAATTCCATCCTAGGGATCCACAGAGGAGCTACACACTTGCTATCTATTATCTTCCAAGGCTGTCACCTATGCGGTGTCATCTAGGTATCAAGAAACTTCCTCATCATTCCTTAAGCCACCCCTTATCTCAATGCAGTATCTCCTTTACTGATTTCAAAATTTCTTAGAGTAAATCTGTGAATTCACCTAAGACCACCCGTAAGCCACTGCTTGGAGATGTCCTGTCTTCCCAGGTCGAACCAATGCAAATCTCACAGGTATTAATTTATTATTTTTGTAACTTCTGTCTTCCTAAGAGGTATACAACCAAGCTATAATTCAATCACCTCAGACCTCTTTGGGACAGTGCATAGGTAACTCACATTTGGCTCAGAATAAACATTCTTAAATATTTTATAGCGTTTGGCGTCTTTCAACAATATGATAATATGACTGAAATAGAGCTGCACTTAGTAATCTGCAACATTTCCGCGGGGACTACCTTCATTTCTCCTTCTTCTACAACCAACTGCCAATTGGCATCTCCTCCTACATCCTGTAATGAATAAGTCATGTGGTTCTGCACCATCTCTTCAACCTTGAAAAAGAAATAAAGGCATAAGAATCCAAAAGCTATATCATAATCTCTGAAATATAATGGCATTCAGTTTAATTCAGTTCAGAAATGGTGCTCTTAGAAAGCTGAGCAACCAAATGCACAAAGGTTAGTTAGTAGGCTTTATACAGTGTTGAAGAGTTTAGACCACATTCCAGATATCCGGGTTAATGACAGGAGGGAGGAATTCAGGGAAGAAAGATACTTTACTCAAGTTACACAGATAGATCTAATATGCACTGAGTAACCAAAATAAGCATTTTCTGGAAAAAAGAAATATTCCATCCCTTATCATAAAACATGGAGATCATATCTTAAAGCATAAAAATCATAGAATACTAAGGATAAAAAGAGCACAAGGAGATCATCTAGTCCAATATTCCTATATTTAAAACTATGGAGATCAGAAAGTTCTGACATGAACTAAGAGTTACATCTATCTATCCATATATGTGTGTGTGTGTGTGTGTGTTTGTGTATATATATATATATATATATATAGAGAGAGAGAGAGAGAGAGAGAGAGAGAGAATGAGAATATCTTTGCTCATATCTTTGTCATAGCTTTTCTTTTATATGGGCAAAGATACATATGTAAAAGATTCCCATACAGAAAAGTTCCTTACTTCACTGATAAACCTCTCTCTTTTATCATTAATATAAAAATAATCAAAGCCCCATTTATTTGATTCTGATTTCATTATTCTAAATTCTTTCAGAGAAAATGCTAACATTTATACATGGAACCATTTACAATCACCTTTTAGTACATTCTTTTAAAATTTCAAACTAAATTTACTGCAACTTAAATGTAACTTCTACTTAACTATTACAAACTGCTGCTACACATTTAATATAAACAAGTAAAGAAAGCTGAATATTTCATACTCCCAGAATGCTCAGAGTTATTGGTAAGATTCCACATGAGCATTCTTTGCAAAATCTCTCAGTTTGAAACATGTTTTCAGACAGAGCTGAAGTGATAAAGATTATAGAACCTAAATAATTTTATTTTATGTAATAAATTTAAGTTTAACTACTGTACTATTCTGTTCATTAGGGATACAGAATAAGGAAACAGATTTAAACATATTTTGAAATACATTAACAGGTTTAAAGAAAAAATTCTTAAAAGTGATTAACTCTGGGAACGTAATTTTTCTATACTAAAGGATGTCATCAACATGTTATAGTGATATATACTTCTGCTACATCAAGTTTTCTGAATCTTAAAATTTTTGATTATGGAAGGTAAGTATGGATTTAAGTCTCTCCTGATTTGTCAATCATCACAAAGTTTTTGATAAAATGTTGATGTTGAGACTCTAGAATCTATTTTTGTACTAAATAAAACCATAATAATTTATTCCTTTACTCATAATTCTCAAAACAATGTGAGTAATATGGGTTACAGACTTGAGAAAAAATTTTAAATTAAACTAATAAGACATCCTACAATTTTAAAAAGCCTTAGTTAGAAAATATAATAACTTCAGGTGCTGCATGGAGAACTTATATGCCTCCGTAATTTTGAAATCTGCCTTGAGAAGGTAAGGGTAATTAATGCAGGATTCCAAGTTGTGAATACATACAAAATGTGTCTGATTTCCAAAAGAGAAAAAAACAAGAAAAGTTCCAGTTAGTATGTATAATTAAAACAACCACACTTGTGTTGGCTTGATTCATTTGTCTGTGTCACTTTGTTATTGGGAGAAATGTTTACCCTGTTTCGATCCTAAGATCTTAAAAACCTTAAAAATCTTTAGATTTGATTATGTACTTTTTAGGTAGAAAACAAATATATTTATTATGAGATTAGAGACGGCAGTAAATGCTTCCCAGAAATAAACTCTACTTTCAATAGTTACTTGTGAAAGAAGAATGTGAGGAATGAAAGAATTTTATTCTGTTAAAAAACAGTTTGGTTTTAAAGTGGTTTAATGTTATTCAGCTCTTTTGTCAGAAAAAATGCAGGTAAATTTTGATTTTGTTTGAGACTATTCCTGAATTAAGTGCTTCAAATACTTGAGAACTGAGGGGTTTCTGATTTGTGTTTTCATTCTAAAGAAACCAGATTCCACAAATATAACCAAAGAGAAGATAGCACAGGCCAGGCACAGTGGCTCTGCCTATATTTCCAGTATTTTGGGAGGCCAAGGCAGGAGGACTGCTTGAGCCTAGAAGCTCGAGACCAATCTAGACAACATTGTGAGACCTTGTCTCTACCAAAAATTAAAAAAGTAGCCAGGCACAGTGGTGCTTGCCTGCAGTCCCAGCTATCCAGGAACTGAGGCAGCAGGATCAGCTGAGCCCAGGAGATCGAGGGTGCAGTGAGCTGTAATAGTGCCACTGCACTCCAGCCTGGGTGACAGAGTGAGACACCAATTCAAGAAAAGAAAAAAAGAAGATAGCACAAATTAAGTAATGTATGGAAAGCACATTAACACTGTCTTTCTAAATAGATAAAAGTGATACGCCTTAAAATGGCAGGCCACATAGAAGGCCCAGGTTCAGTTACCAACCCTTCTTTACAAAAATTTTTTTAAAAAGTAGTATTTCTCTAATCACTGCATCAATAAAAAACTAGTTTTCAAAAGGTGGTTCAACCAGGAAAGAAACATTCAGAGTTGTGATCCTAGAAAATTAAAGAAACTAATAAACCACTAAGTTATTGAAGTAAATGCCGCACAGCTTTTATCATGGAGTCTTTATTCACTATGGTATCTTCCTTGAGGTAACAACATTAAGCTTAAGAAGAAAGATGATAGGTAAAAATCTCACTATAACATATTCTTCTGTTCACTGCAGTAAAAAATGATGTAGCCTATATTATTACAGGTGCAGCAATTTGGGAATTGGTAACCACACTGACACTTAAGATCTAGCCTAATAATCTGCTAAGTTTACTGTTCAGTTATGACTCTGTATAATGAAAAGATGAGGGAAACAAGGGGCTTGTGCATTTAAAGACAAGCATAAACACATCCAACTTTACCATCTTATTAGCCTCAAAATTTGATGTTTTAGAGGACATGTTACTAGCAACACTTGCTGTCATTTAAAAATAAAAGACTGGATTAAAACCACTGAGGCAGGGTGAACGGTATTTGGTAGTTTTAATTTAGAGTGTAAGCTGGCTCATCATTGCAGAAATCATGCCCTTGATTTTTCTGCCTAGAGGTGAGTAATGAGCTGAAACATATAGCATCTTCATACTAATGACTTTAAAAAAAAGGAGATAAAACACACTGAGATAAGAAGGGACATAACTCCAATTCTAACTTTTTCTTCCATCTCACATCCGAATCACTCAATATGATGCCATTTTTGAAGGTTACCAAGTTTGATTTTTCTAACACTATTAACACAGAAATTTGAAAAGAAAATTGCCCTGTGATGGTACAATAACATGAGAGTGCGTGCCTATAATTCCGGTTAGTTGGGAGGCTGAGGCAGGAAGATCACCTGAGCCCAGGAGTCTCAGACCAGCCTTGGCAACATAGCAAGATTCTGTCAAAACAACACGCCAAAAAATGTCTAGAAGGGCTCAAAAGAGCTCAGATCTCTTTCTCTTACTCATGTGAATGGAATACAACTATGCTTATTGTTACAAAGTCACAAAGCCATAGAGGGGCTTGTTAGATAGAATAATTTATTAGCAGCAGATTAACAGAGCACTGTTAACCCAAAAGAGAAATGGCCAAGGACATAATTCAATGAAGAAATGCAAATGGCCACAAAGTAAAAATATCACTTTTAGTCTATCAGATAGGCAAAAATTAACTGAATTATATTATTCAGTGCCAGTATAGTAAAAGACAACTGGCTTGAGAGTGTAAGCTGGCTCAATTTTTTGGCAATAAGAATTTTTTAAAAACTTGAAAATGCTCATGGTCTTTGTCCCAACAATCACACTTCCAGTGATATATTTTAAGGAAATAATTGGATAAGAGTGCAAAGATGTATATACAAGAATATATGCAAGGATGCTCATTGTTGACTATTTATAATAGAAAAAATATAAAATAAATCATTAAATATTAAGAAAGTAGATAAAACCAGTATGTATATTCATAAATAGATAAAGAGATGCAGATCTACATTTACTGATGGAAAAATGAGCCTAAATATAAATTTAAAACAAAGACTATAAAACAATGTATACATAATTATCTACTGTGGTGGAAAAAAGACAATTAAGGTATGTCTATTTATCGATTTGTGCCAGACTTCATAGAGATAGATGATAGATAACATGAGACTATTAATCATGATGTTATTTTATTCATGCTACTCTCTAGTCTTGCTAAAATCAGTGTGTATCATTTGTACACTGAAAAAAGGGGTGTAACATAAATAATCACTATCACAACAATGTGTTACTATGGACACAGAATGGGAAAGAGCTTTACATAGACCTGTTTCTTGCAGTGAGCACCACAGACAACCTTTGATGTCTTTCTTTTTCAATAGAGTATGAGGTTTTCCCTCCTTTGGTTTCTGAGGTGACAGCTTTAAGTGGTAACTGGTATGCAGACAAATAAGACAAAAAAAGTTCATTTATAAATCCAAGTCCTTTCTACTCTCTGTATTCCTAAAAGTTATTTTCTGGTTTTGGTTGCAGTCATTATTTCAAGAACCCGGAGTCCTTTACAACTCTAATTTCTCAGATTTGGAGCAACTTCATTCCTGATATCTGCCTATCAGGCAGATTCATGTGTGGTGCTAATTTCCTAACAGACTCACATATTGTAAGTTATTTTCAGAGTATCCCTCAGTTCTATACTTGATTATCTCACCCAATTTAAGACTACATGAAACAATTTCAACAATAACAAGGTAGTCCAGAGTCAACAATTATGTAGACAGCAAAGTCGAATTATTAGCAGAGGTTTAGAAGATGTCTGTATGGGAACTGACAAATGATTTTTAAAAAAACTAGATATGATATCTGTATAGATGTCTGGATTTTTAAAATTTGTTGGAGTAAATATGAATTGACTGAGGTAGCCTAAATAATATTCTGTCAAATTATTGAAAGTGATGACAAACTTTGATTAGTTTTTGAACTAGTTACCAAGACATTACAAAGCAGAGAATCTGGCTACCTTGAATATTTTAAGGAATGAATGGATTAATTTATTTATTTTAATGTATATTAATATATTACTATGTACAACATAATATAATGCAACATAACCTAAATGTTTCTAATGTTAATGAATAACCTCAGAGCTTCTTATTTTGCTTAATACACAAGTCTCTTCAAGATTTGAAAACTGTAAAATGTACCAAATTCAACCTAGCCATGACTGTAATTTCACACTGTGGTAAACTGGAAGAGTTTCCTAGATGACATGATATTTCTTAGCTAATACTAACTCTAGGTCTGGTCCCACTGCTATATTCTCAAGCGTGATTACACAGAATCAATTTACTAGATACTTTTATGAAAGGTGATAAGGCAGTGCAAAAGCCTATAAAATAAACAACCTTATTAACTTGGAATTAGTTATCTATTCTAAAGGTGTTGCTGAATGTGAGGCGTACAGTTTTATCAACAGTTAACTGCCAGAACCCAAGTCTGCTGATGACAACAAATGCTTTACCAAGCACAATACTTGAAGACCTTAATGGGATTTTCTTCATTTTTACCTCTTTTGGCATATAAAACCAAAAGCTGAAACAGGATCTGATCAATTATGAGAACCATATATTAGAAAAAAATCTACCAGCAAGATTAATTTCTTTCAACTTATGTATACGAGTTATGTAAAAAGTTATATAAAGAAGTAAGCTATAACTCAGCAGAGTCTTATACAAATGTAGGCACCTGCTTGTCAGTGGTATCGTCATCTGTACTTAAAGGCTTTCAGAAGTTCTACAGCACCACAGTTAGGGTCCAGGCTTGAGTTCTGAAGCCCTAGTCCTTAGGCATTCTTTATCACTGGCTTGCATTCTTTCCTTGCTCTCATTGTATTTTCTTTCATTTATAGTCTATGAACTCCTACATTTCAGGGGAAAATGATAACCAGTGCTGAAGGGTTTTGGTTAGGCTGTGATTTTATTATTTTAATGCAAGGTGGAGTTAAACCAACATCTCTTAATATTCTCTCATTTGTCACTGATTCATTGCAAATACAATAAGTATTTTTTTTTTTTTATTTTTATTTTTGAGTTGGAGTCTCACTCTGTCGCCCAGATCGGAGTGCCTTGACCTGCTGGGCTCCGGTGATCCTTCCGCCTCAGCCTTCCAAGTAGGTGGAACTATAGGCGCGCGCTACCACATCTGGCTAATTTTTGATTTATTGTAGAGATGAGGTCTCGCTAAGTTGCCCAGGCAGGTCTCAAACCCTCGGGCTCAGGCAATCCACTCACCTCAGCCTCCCAAAGCGCTGGGATTACAGGCTGAGCCACCGAGCCCAGCTCAATAAGTATTTTTTAAAAAAAGAATGTAAAAATGAATGAGCAGGAGATAAGAAATACTGTAGTATGTCTGCTTATGGGTGATTTCTAATCAAGAATGGCTAAACCTTTTTCTCAAAAATGTTCAAGGAGGAAAAAAACCTGCAAAAGTCAGCAAAACTTGTCTTAATTTTCTTCTCTATTATACAGTTAACATATGCAAATCTTATTTGTATATGTAAACTAACAGAAATTTGTTTTAAACCACGTCTCTGAAAAACTTTTATTGGAATATTCTCATAGAGGAAAAATAATGACATGGATGACTCTGATTAGCTCAAAGAAATTACGTTATTTTAATGACAACAAAAACTTACATGTACTGAGTACTTACTATGTTCTAGGCTCTAGCTTCACAAAGGTGAAGTACAAAAAGAGTTAGAAAACTTGCCCAAGAGATCATGTAGCCAACCAGGATTTAAACTCAGACATTTAGACTAGAGCTCAGATTCTTAATGCAAGATTAACACAACAAAATGTAATCCAATAAAATGCAATCACCATAAAGATACAAAGTTCAGTGGCAAAGATGAGAAGATTAAAAAAAATTTTTTTAAACTAATGCTGACACTAAAAAAATATTTCTTCAATTAGTAATTTGATTTTGAGGGAAGAAACTGCAAGTATCCAGCTTCCTGTCTCAAATTCTTAAACCCTTAATGATGCTATATAACCTTAAAACCAATTTCCATAGATTAAGCATATGGGCAGAAATATTAATTCCTAATATCCAAGGTTACTTTGCATAAGAAAAACAAAACGTGCTCGATGGAGCTTAGTATTTTAATGGAAGTGAGATATATTATTTAAAAAGTAATAAAATTCGCAGATATTTTAAATTAGATTTAAAAACTACTGAAATCTGCTTCTATGCTATAACAAATCCGGCAGACCATGTATATAAAAATTGCTGAAACCAGTCTAAAGGCACAGATATTACATGATATATAAAAACAAAAACCAGTATCTCTATTTGTTTCAATTTAAGTTTGAAAATCTTTCTGGAGTACCCCCTTGATGACAAAATTCCAAGTTATTCACAGTAGATGGTACAAAGCAAGGGTACATGCAAGCTTGACAGAGGAACTACTTAGCAGATAAGAAAGGTCTTTGTAATGCTTATTGTTACTGTTTAAACTTAAAAACTAAAACCAGTGGCCCAACAAAAGATTTCTAGGAACTGGGAAAGCAGGCTGAAATGAGAACAGAAAGACTCAAGTCCACTCTATGCATTCATACGGTACCTGGGAGCTGAATCTGTGAACATCGTCAGAGGCACTGACTAGATCAACGGAAGACATGGAGGAAGAGCGACTATAGGGCTACCAGAGACAGACAAAGAAAAAACCAAGTAATCAGAACAAAGGCACAACAGAGCATTCAGTACCAACTTCCAAACACAAGATCAAGGAAGAGAAAACAAAGCACTATATGAAACAGGCACAGCAGCAAGGGCTGGCTTCATGCACCTATTATGTATTATGTTCCAGAATCATTCCAAAAAGAGTGTAGTGCTTCCAGTGAAAAGTAATACCACTTACCCCAAAGAAGAAAGAGATTTAACACAACTGGCTGTACTTCTGGTTAGCAATTTTAGACCAGCCACTCACTATCTGACCCCCGCCCCCACCAATGTTCCCCTTAAACAAAAAAGAAAGAATGTTATGTTCAGAACAAGATTTCTAACTGTTTTGGAGGGTGTATATGGAATACAACATACAATACCAGAAAAAAAATCTCATTACCCAAATTCAAGAAAAGGGGAGAAAACTTGCACTACAAGATAGTTCCATCAACAGTTAATAACAATACAAGGTATACTTCCATCAACAGTTAATAACAAAACAATGTACACTTGCAGTGAACTCTGACATTAACTTACCTTTTGGACAAATCTATGTGTCCCCACAGAAGAAAAGGCATCTCCAGATGGCAAAGATGTGGGCCAATGTAATCTGACCTTTTCACTCTGTGACTAAAAAAAAACATACAATGTTAAGATGGGAAGATTTTTAAAAGTGTATTTTGCAGCTGAAGAATAGATAATATAACTTGGAACTACCAACATTCAGTTAGTGAACTCTTTATTGCTTATGAATATTTGAATTATGAAACTACTCTGTGATACAAGGCTTGCCAAATCCTGATACTTGAGATATCCTGATCCAATCTTTTCTTTCTGGATCCACAGATACTCTGCTAGGCCAGGAATAAGTTTTTGATTTTGCACATTGCGAGATTCCCTATTACCTGATCATATCATTTACCGTGAGCCAGTCTCCTACACTGGCCAAATCATTCCAATCATTCTACCTTAATCAGGGCTCTGCAGGGCTGGCCCATAGGCGCACATATGTATATATATGTAACTAGACCTACCAACACTGTTGGCTTCAGCTGTGCTCCTAAGAACATATCGTGTATACCTCTGCCTCCTTTACATTATCCCATCATTTTACTCTGGTTAGGCTGCCACCTGACCTCCTTCTGTTCAACTTGCCCTATGTTTGAAAATAACATAAGCTCAAAAATATGTAACATGAATATCACTTGGGGAATACCTACCAATGTAGTGGCTTTATTGTTGAGCTCTCTGTGCAAAATATCCTGAGTACAAAGAGGGAAATAATCTGAACCTATGGAGCTGACTTCATGGATCACCGAAGCTTACTATTCTATAAAATATTCCCACACTGTATCTTTGTCATATCAATGTGCCTGGCTATCAGGCAAGGAGAATCATGGTCTGGTCAATGACTGCTTTGCAGAACATCTACCAGAATGTCAAGAACAGAATGAAATTATATGATTTGATTTCTCTCAAACCAACTCAGTAGAGGAGCATTTTCTAGCCAACAGGGATGTTTTGAATCATCTTATCTAAATCCTTCTTTCACAGATCAGAAAACCAAGGCCTAGAGAATTAAGTGACAAGTTCATAGCTACAAAGTTAGAGATAAAACTAAGAGTAAGACTGAGGTGCCGTGACCTCATAGTTCACCATTTTTCTCAAAACAGCATATCCTAGACAAAAAAAAAAAACCCCAAAAAACTATAAACCCAAAGAAAATAAACAAATGATGCTGCTTCAGGTATACTTTAGGCTTCCAAAAGCCATTTAGGAACTGAAAGTTCCCACTCTCATTGAGTGGCACATAGTGTCTTTTGAGTATAAAAAAATGAGCAATATAACTTATAAATTCATGTGATATAAACTTTTTGTTACTGATTTTTAAAATATACTAAAAATAAACATGAGAAGGAAGCAGTCACTACTGCAGGTTATTCATCCTTGGCTAGAAAGGCCAGTAAATAGGCACAATGGCCATAACTACCTCAGCAATGACAGGAAATTAACAAGCTAACTTTTGTATGCAAATTAACTTATAGTGTAAAACTGATACACCTATGATTATGTGCAAGATACTTTATAACCAGAGTTTACTCATATTTGCCCAAAAAGAAGGTTAAATTTCCACCATAGATAACATAGTTCAAAGGAGGGGAAGAATTAACAAATTTCATCCTCAAGTACCATCTAGTGGTAAAATATAGTAACTGCATTGCTGCATTACAAAGTAATCAAATTTAATCTTGAGTTAATGGATTTAAGAAGCACTTTCATTCAATTTTCATAGAGAAAGCTGGGTATAACTGCTGTGAATTCAATGATGATGACAAAGTACTGAACAAACTAAAAGGGAGGAAGAAATTGAGGAGAAGGTAGTGAAGGCAATAAGGAGTTAATCATAAAAACTGAATGACACTAACACAGAAGAAAAAGTTTTGGTCATCTCTCTTGTGAATTCATGTGGTACTAGGTTAAGAGAAAGGAGACTTTTTACTCAGACTATATATATGGATGATGTTAACAGAATGGTTAAAATTGGGTACTTCAAGGGGAACAGGCAGAAGATTTCCACTTAAGCTCATGCTAATTATGCTTTCTATTGCTTGGAAATTGATATACAAAGGAACTGACTTACAAATATTCTAAATTTATGACTTGATGAAGACACAGTTAACTTTCTAAGTTACTAAGTTCACAGTTTTCAAATTTTATTTATATGAAATAACAAGTATCAAGTAATGCTTATAGGGTTGAAATGAATTTTAGCTTAGAAACTTCGGCGATAGACATACCTGCTCTTCTATTTTGTCTTGTCTGTCAAGAGCAGCTTCGACAGCATCAAAGAACTCTTCTTCATTAATCAGACTATTAGGGCCTTCCTATTTCAAGACACCGGGGAACAAAGCAGCTGATTTAAAGAAATGGAAAACACTGATAGCCTGGCACTAGCTACAGGAGACAGAGGAAAACTGACCCAGCAAACACTTACTGAACACATAACTGTGAACCAGTCAGCATAAGAGGTCACATTATCACAAAGAGGAGTGACATATGCTCTGTGTAAAGTCATAGGAGTGTTACAGTTAACTAGCTCACGCAGTATGCATATATTTACTGTACTGGGGTAATAGTTTACTATAGAGCAAGGGTCTGTTGGTCAGATCCAGTCTGCTGCCTACCGTTGCATGCCTATGAGCTACAGAATTTCCTTTCCAAATGGTTGGGAAAAAATAGCACTTCATTACAGGTGGGAATTACTTGAAATGAAAACTTTGGCATCCATAAATACAATCATGCTCATCCATCCAAGTACTGTCTACAGTTGCTTTTGTGCTGTAGTAGCCAAGCTGAGTACTTGCAACAGAGACATCCAAATCGCACAGAGGCAAGTACAAAGCTGCACAGGGTCTACAGACAACAAGCAGTACACATAGGAGTTCAGTCGAACCGATGCCTGAAAGCCCGGTTAAATGGCAGAGGCTATCGACCGCGTGAGGAACTGTGTGGGGAACTTGCTAAAGTGACACTTTCCAGGCTCCCAAACCCAGGCATTCCTTTTTTAGTGCATCTTGGGTCGACTCCTGGAAGATATACAGGTTTAACAATTCTAAGTGACTCTCATTCAAGTATCTATCAGCTGCATCAGGATGCAAAAGTACAAAGAACAGCAAATGATGAATGAAGTGAGCAGACCACAAGTGGAACCACAAGTGGAACAACACAAGGGTAACAGAAGTAGAGGCTGAACGCTAGGCCTGGGTTTAGGGTTTCTTAACATTTTTTATTTTGAAATTTGGCTTCAGAGATGGGGTCTCACTATGCCGTCCAGGATGGTCTTGAACTCCTAGCCTCAAGCAATCCTCCCACCACAGGCACCATGCTCAGTCCCTTAAAAAATATATTTGGAAGAGATTATTAAAAAACAAAAAATGAGCAAAAATAATCATTTGAAGTAGAGAATGCCTTTCTAAGCATGATACCAGATGTGGAGATAAGTGTACTCAAACACTGAGGGGGTTAATTACATGAAGGCTTGAAACTTTTGTTTCGCCAAACTCAATAAAAAAATTTGTTAAAAACTACAAAACAAATTTGGAAAAATGAAAAGCAAATTTTACACATCATCTAAATCAGTGGGGGAAAAAGAACACCTAATAAGAGTGGGAGCCCACAGAGGCCTGCTGGGAACAGGACTTTCATGTCTGGGAGGCTGCGATCCAAAGCCATTTTTGCTGGCTACAAGCAAGGTCTCGGGAGCCAAAGGGAGCACACAGCTCTTCTCAAAATTGAAGGTTGTTATGCCTGAAACGATACTAAATTCTATTTGGGCGAGAGATGTGCTTATGTATATAAAGCAAAGAACAAGACAGTGACTCTTGGTGGCAAACCAGGAGTAATCTGGGGAAAGGTAACTCAGGCCCAGGGAAACAGTGGCATGATTTGTGCCAAATTCCAAAGCAACCCCATTGGACACAGAGTCTGTGTAATGCTGTACCCCTCAAGGACTTAAACTGATGGAAAGTAAATAAATAAAAGTGGATTTGTGTTCCTGTAAAAAATAAAAATAAAAAAAAGTAAGAAAAGAGTTAAGGCGGGGCACATGGCTCATGCCTGAAATCCCAGCATTATAGGAGGCCAAGGTGGGAGGATTGCTTGAGGCCAGGAGTTTGAGACCAGCTAGGTAACACAGTGAGATCCTGTCTCTACAAAAAAACTAAAAAATAAAATTTTAAAAAACCAGTTAAATTATAGGAACAAATGAGTCACTAAAGAAGAAATATGAATTTTTAAACATCATTAGAAAATAAGCAGAAATAAAAAAGAAAATAAACATAAAGAAGCAAAGGAGTTTTTTGGCTTTGGAATTAGTAAACACATACACCTGGCACAAGACCCCTCTCTTCCCTCCACCCTCATCATCTTCCTCTGGGGGTGGGGGAGGAGAATCCTGTGTTGACAGAAGCAGAGATAAATATGCATACAATTATACTTATGAATTGCTGGTAGGCTATAAAATGTACCATACATTGCTAAATGGGCTTTATTGGCTTATTTGTATTTTCTGTAATCTTTCTATAACAATTATACATCTTATTTGTAATACAAAAAGGGTAATTTTAAAAGCTGATAATTGTTCCAAAAAATAAATCTAAAATACCAAGACAGTCTGCTTAGCTTCCAAATAAAACTCATCATCATGCCTTACATTTTAATAACCTAGATTTTTTAAAGCCAAGAGAATAGCTGATTATGTCATTTTTATACATTTTAGAAGAAATACATTGACAACTTAATAATTTTGAAATATTCTAATTCAAGTGTCATCATTATGAATTCCTACAGTTGGAAATCTATTCCAACAACAACAAAAGAATTCAGCCAATAACAGAGCAGCTTTCTTGTTTTCCTTTCTACAGCAGAAGTGGCAAGGCATTTTTCTTTTGTTTTTTTAAATATAACCTAATTATTTTATCATTCTGCTTCTACCTCAGTGATACTCCTTGCCACCTCAACTTTAACATGATCATTTCAGGAATATCAACATTGTTTAATGACAATTATCATATACATTTCTTACACATTTTCTTCTCTTAAGAAATACAGAAAGCTTACAAAATTTTAATATGCGTGTGTATACATGGAGTGGGAGATTTTATTAACTGCTTAACAAATAAAAGGGGAAAGAGACTGGTTTCAGATGGTTTCAAACAGTTCATGCTCTGCTATGGATAAGATCTGACAGTGTATTTCAGACTAAGAGCTTTCGTCAGCAGAGTACTCAGATTTTTCCTCCATAGGTTGCTTTTATTTTTAAAAAAGGGCAGATTATATTAAAAATTATCATCTCTATAGAGGAGATAAAAACTTGTCCTATAAAGTGGACAGGTCTAATACTGAGTCTTTTAAAGCCTGTATCACACTTTCTAGACGATAAATAATATCTATTTCAGAGTAAACCTGTCATTTCTATATCATGAAATATACACTGAATTAAAATAAACATTGAGGAAGAAATTATGTATTTAGAATATTTAAAGGTTTAAAAGTATTATTTAAAAATTAATCACTTTTGTGATAGATATGGCCTTAGTGTTTCTCTAAGATCAAACTATAAATTCATACTTCATAATCTGGTCCTCCAAAGTGAGATTTTTTCTTAAGTTCTATCATTGCATTTTTATATGCTTCCTCTGCTCTTCTTTTCTTCTCAACTTCCTATTTAAAAAAAAAAAAGTGAAACATTTATAATTAGAAGTGGATATACTAATCACAGTGAAGTCATTTAAGTGGATTTCCTCTACATTTCACTGAAATTTTGTGTCTTGACCAAAAAATAACTCCAATCCTGTGAAAAATAAGAGTATGATTCTGCCCAAGAAAACCACTTTTCTCTGGGTTATCTATCACATACAACCTACCATTTAAATCACTGTAAGATCACCTTATAGGTAGGTTATGTATTTAAACGTCTAAGTAACTGCCAAGACATCTAAGGCACAATTTTTAAATAGATAAATTAGCACCAGAGAAATAGCGACTATGTATCACTATATTTTCTCCCCCACAGTAAGGGCTATATATTTTTTTGGTATGAGGAAAAAAGCAAGTAACAAATGCCAGATTAAAACAAAAGAAAAAAACTAAATAGGGAGAATCAATGAATGCTAAAAAGATATTCTAAGAAAGAAAATTTTCTTATACTTTCTCCTTGCAGTTTTCTAACTATTTTAGAGCCAAGAAAGACGTTAGCTGCCTATTTTAACTCTCCTTTTATAGACAGTGCCTACAACTTTAAAAGGGTAAAGGGATCACTTGACCCAGGAGAGCAAGAAACCTGTAGTTCCAGCTACTTGAAAGAGCTGAGGCAAAAGCATTGGCTGAGTCCAGGAGGTCAAGGTTGTGGTGAGCTGTGATTGTGCCTCTGCACTCTAGCCTGGGCAACAGAGTGAGACCCCGATTCAAAAAAAAAAAAAAAACACAAACATGCTGTATAGTAGTACAAAAATAGTTTTTGTAAAAAATGTTAAACGTTTTTGTTAAAAATCAAGACTCTAACACACATACTAGCCTAAGCCTACATAGGATTAGGATCATCAAAACTTCACTAAGCGATAGAAAATTTTCAGTTAAAGTATAATCTTTTTTTTTCTTTATTTCAACGGCTTTAGGGGGTACAAATAGTTTTTGATGACATGGATGGAAGCACTGCATAGTGGCAAAGAACTCGGGGCTTTAAGTGTACCCCCCACCCCCACCTGTGCACACTGTACCCGATAGGTGATTTTTCATACCTCCATCCCTCCCCCTTCCGATTCTCAATGATCATTATACCATTCTCTATGCCTTTGCAGAGCCTCAGTTTAGCGCCCACTTATAAGTGAGAACATGCGGAGTTAGGTCTTCTGTTCCTGCGTTAGTTTACTTAGGATGATGTTCTCCAGTTCCATCCAAGTTGCTGTAAAAGAGCTCCATTGTAGTCTTCGGGGACCACAGTTGTATACGTAGTCCAGCACTGGTCCAAACGTTATCATGCAGCATATGACTGTACCTAATGGCTAAATCAAAGTCCACAATGGACTCACACAAAGCTAACTACTTCCAAACACCGAATCTGAATTCAAGCCAGTGCAAATCAATAAATCCATTCGATAGATCCAAAGATTTCATTAATTTGTTTTTGTGTACTCAGGAGAAAATGGAACTACAGTACAGACCCACCACAATGACTGAAATGTGCCATGACTGCACCTGTGAAAAGTCACTGCACTACAACCTAGGCAATACAATGAGATTCCAACTCTTTTTTTTTTTATTAATAGAATCTCTTCGGAAAATTATTTCCCAGTATCCACTAAAGCGAAGCATATATCCCATGAACAAACAATTTTATTCCAAGGTATGTGACCAAGAAAAATGCACCTAAAGATAGAGTCAAGAATTCTCACAGAAATTTTATTAATAAGAATCAAAAATGAAAACAACCTAAATGTTCATCAACAGGAAAATAGAAAAGCAAACTGAGGTCATTACAATGAAAATGTATCATATAATAAAATACTATATAGCAATAAAAAATAAACTACCACTAAATTTAATAGCATGGATGAATCTTGCAGTCAATGCTGAGGAAAAAAGAAAGATAAACACATGGGTACATAGTATGGTTCCACTTATATGATGTTCAAGAACAGGCAAACTAATCTATAATGATGTAAGTTAGAACTGTGGTCACCTCTTGTGATGGTGGTTTGGTATGGACTAGGAAGAGGTATGAAAGAACCTTCTAGGAAGGGTTTTAGAAAAAATTATATACTTTGAGCTGAGTGTGGTTACAGGGGTATATACGAATGTTTAAAAAAATCATCAATCCTTAAGACCGGAACACTGTATTTTAATATCTTAATTTTAAAAAGTGAATAAAACAAAAATGCACAGCACAGCAATGATATTAAAAAGATTGAGAAAGCATGTAAAATTATACACTTGAGTCTACTGACATAAGATAACTTATCTTCAACGAACAGATTTTCTCTTATTAACATTGCTAACTAAAATTGTTTAAACTTAGAATTTTGGGTCTTCCTGGACAAGACTGGCTAATAATTAAGTATGCTTCTATAGCAGAGGAAATTATTCTTACAGAGAACCAAGAAAAATCACCACCATTTAGCAATATTCATTTTCAGTTAGCTGAAAGAACACTGTACCTAACAGAAGAGTCTACATAAGAGTAATTTAAATAATTCTACCATAAAAGAGCTGTTATTATGATCACCTATTTAATTGCTCTCACTAGATTTCAAGCTTCTTGAGGCACTATATTCCGCTCATCACTGCTTCCCCAGTTTTAGCTCAGTGCCAAGCACACAGCAGGCAAGCAAACACTTTCTGAATGAAACAATTTCAATGAAATCATTGTTAAAATCATACTTCTTTCCTCATTCTATGAATTACCTGAAAGGCATTTATTGATAAACAATTTTTCTATTCAAGAACTTTTCTAGTCTTCTTTTCTAAGCGTATATGCACATATACAAACACTCCACACACACTCAATAAAGACTAGAAAGTTTTTGAACAGAGTTACCATGTATATATACATACATACATATACAAACACACATATTAGGGGTATACACACACTTCCATTCCATGTAAAATGTAACTGGGATCAAGCTTGAGAAAAAATTATAGTGGAAAAGGTGAATAAGATTTGACTTCAGATAGATCTGTATAAAGACTACAAAACACGGTAGTTTTCAGATTTCAATTAATATTGCCATCTTTTCTGGCTGTTCTTTGGTTAAGAGTGTCACATGAAGCAACAAAAGCAGTTTTTTTTCACAGATCCTTTGGTTTGCTCTACTTATTGCTTGCTATCCAATAAAGAAAGAGAACTGATAAGATTAACAACACTGATGGCAATAAAAAAGACAGGGTCTTCTTATATTGTCAGGCTGGTCTCAAACTCCTGGTCTCAAGGAATCCTCCTGCCTCAGTCTCCCAGCAAATTGTTGGGATTACAGAGTGAGCCACTGCAACTGGCCTTTTTTATTTTTAATAAACATTTCTTGCAGCAGTGCAGTTAGAGTACATATGACTCCTTAGTGAAAGATAAATAGAGTAAAAAGAAGAGAGAGAGTTGCCAAAAAGTTGCAAATATGCTAGTCTGGACAAGTTGAATAATACTCTCGAACCATCAGTGTAGTGAGTTCAAGGAGTTGTCCTGTTTTTGAATACATGATTTTTTGTGTGTGCACAAGGATTCTTCTAATAATTCAACTTGATCTAGATTGAGTACAGAGTTGAAATCTTTGAAGATATAATAGTTTGGCTCCAGGATGATAGAAAATGAAATGTCTATACTTATAAGAATGTTTTCATTGCCTGTTTTAAAAGAAGACATATTGCTAGTCAATATGGCTTACTGTCACCTGCGCTTGAGAATTCTGAACAGTTCTCCTTTCTTCTAAAACATGGGGACCTTCTTAAACACATAGTAAGTACAATTCAAATCCTGTGGCTATTCTGCCATTTCATCAGTGATGACATTGCTTTCCTTAGTGTCCTGTTCAAATTGAAAGACCTTCATAAAGACCACAAGCAATATATCTCACTGATGATAAGATTCTGGCTAATGCCTAGCCTGGTATCTAAACTTGAATATCAGATTAAAGAAAATTTTCTCTAATTCTGCTAATTTAAAACCTTTGGACAAGTATTTGGGCCTTAGTTCCTTCTTCTATAACATGATGGCACTAGACTAGAACTAAATTCTCTAAGGTACGTTTTGGTTCTAACATTCTTTCTTTCTTTTTTTTGAGTTGGGGGTCTCACTTTGTTGCCCAGGCTTGACTGGCCAGATCACAGCTCACAGCCTTGGCCTCCAGGGCTCAGGTGATCCTTCTGCCTCAGCGTCTTGAGTAGCTGAAACTACTCGTGTGCACCACCACACCAGGCTAATTTTTTGTACACACTAGGTCTCACTGTGTTGCCCGGCTGGTCTCAAACTCCTGGGCTCAAGCAATCCTCTTGTCTTGGCCTCCCAAAGTGCTGGGATTACAGGAACGAGCCACCATGCATGGCCCTACTATGTTTCTAAAGATGAATTATAAACATGTTTTCCTACTGAACAAACTCACTGAGCCATACTTCACACTAGAAACTAAAGATTCACATTGCAATGTTATTACCAGTGCTGCAGTTTAAGTAAAGGTGGGAAAATGTGAACATAGGACAAATGTTCACTCAAACAGCATTAACGTACACGAAATATCACACTGACCATGGAAAAATGCACGACTATAAATGTAAGAAGCAAATGTTTAACTTTGTAAATTGGTACTTAAGTTAGCTCATACACCTTAAATGCAATTTCATCAGGCACTAAAAGCAGGTAATGTTAAATGGTTCTATCCTTCTATTCCAAAACATTACTAACATCATTACAAAATTTTTATATTAAATTCTTTCAAAAAACGAGTGTCTAGTAAGTAAATAGACAACTGGTAAACCTTGCTAGAAAAATGAATTTAAGATGCCTATAAAGTTTCAGAGTAGTAGTATCACCTGCTACTTCTATCAACCCAATAGATTCTTCCCTAAGAAGTTAGTTTGGTTTAATATCCAATCAACCTTAAATAAAACGATTGTTTTGAAAAGAAAAATAAAACAAGTCTTAGTCTTACCTTGTCCAGTCTCTTCTGCCAGCTGTCCTCGCGTTTAACCATTAGCTCAATACAATGAGAAAGTGTTGCAAGGATTCCAGCAGTAGTCGCTTTAAAAGTTATTGCTTCCCCTTTAAAGTCTATACCATTAATTCCTTTTGGTGCTACATGTGGAAATACTGAAAAGAGAAAGTTATTCACTGAAAATCTTTCTAATGGAGATTTAATCACAATTTAAGATTAGAAAATGTTTAGAAAACTAGCAAGTCAGAGTAGGTTTTTGGATAATTTTCTTCCTGTGGGTCAACATTTAAAAATCTCACATCCATTCTCTATGAGCAAAGAAACTTTGTGGCAGCAGCATATGTACTTTCAAGTCCTTTTTTCTAGATTCTATTTCCTAAAATGTATTTGCTGTGCCACACCCAATGAATCAAGTAGTAGAAGGAGTAAAACTTTAACATTCAGGAGTAACATTCTGACAGCTTAGAACAGGTCCTAATAATGGCAAGAATTACCTCACACCTTGAGAAACCTGGAATTTCAAAAATATCTAAAAATAAACTAAAGAATCTCACAAGGACATACAAAACTTAAACATCCAAATTTAAGTCTGGAACCAATGCACTTATTTAAATGGTTTTTATGTTTAAATTTTGTTTTAACTCATGGTTAGCTTTTGAATTAAATAAAAAATCATAAAACTCACAAGATACAAACAAGAAAGCATGATATTTTAAAGTTAATAAGAAACCATTCCAGGAGAATCCTTATAAATGAAATGACCCTTTCAACTTCAAAAGCTCTTATGCAGATAGCATAGTAAAGGTGCATTCCATAGAAGAACAAACTGACAAACTTTGTCAAAATTAAAAATTTCTGTTCTTCAAGACATATAAAGAGAATGTATAGATAAGCTGCAGATTGGGAGAAAAATCTTTGCATGGCATATATTTAGTAAAAGCATACATTCATTTCCAGAATAGACAAAGTAACTTTAAAACTCAAAAATAAGACACTCCTTATCAACAAGGGTGCCTGAACAATGCACATTTGTATACCTAACTCTTAACTATACCCCACAATTTTATAATAAAAAATGTTAAAAAAAAGAAAATAAACAACACAATTTTTAAAAAAGGGGCAAAGATGTGAACATATACTTCTCCAAAAAAAAGATATAAATGGCAAATAGGCACATGAGAAGATGCTTAATATCATTAGTTACTAGGGAATAAGAAGCACAACTACAATGAGATACAGCTATTATAAGTGACTGAAATTTAAAGACCAACCATACTAAGTGTTGACAGGGATGGGGAGAAGCTGAAACTCTGATATTGGGCTGGTAAAAAAAAGTCTGACAGGCTGAGTGTAGTGGCTCACACCTGTAAACTCAGCACTTTGGGAGAATTGCTAGAGCACAAAAGCTCAAGACCAGCCTGGGCAATCATATAGTGAGACCTCACCTCTACAGAAAAATTTAAAAAATTAGCCGGGCTTGGTGGTGTGTGCCTGTTGTTTCAGCTACTCTGGAGGTTAAGGTGGAATGATCGCCTGAGCCCAGGAGGTTGAGGGAGGCTGCGATAAGCCATGATTGTGCCACGGCACTCCAGCCTGGGCAACAGAGGGAGACACTCAACTAAAAAATTAAACCAAAAAAAAAGTTTGGCAATGTCTTTACATGTTAAACAGACATCTACCATCTACCATATAATTCAGCTATTTCATTCCCAGGCACACTCCCAGGTACAAAAGAAATAAATGCCCTGCAATAACTTGTATATAAACATTCATAGCAGCTTTATTTGTGATAGTCAAAACTATAAAGAGCCTAAATGTCCATCAATGAATGAATGGATAAGCAAACTGTGGTTACTCTAATGCAATGAAATACTACTCAGCAAGGAGAAGAACTCAACTACTGATACACACAATAATACTGATGATTCTCAAACTAAGAAAGAAGCAAGACAAAAAAGAACACATACTTTATCAGTGCATTTATATTAAGTTCCAGAAAATGCACACAATTTTATAGGAACAAAAAACTGATCAGTGGTTGCTTGGGAATGGGGGAAGAATGGGATAACAACAATAACAAAAAAATGGAGGAACTTCTGAGGGTGATAGACATGTTAGCTACCTTGACTGTGGCTGAAAGTTTTTACAAAGATATATAAACGTACCAAATTATACACTTCAAATGAAATGTCAATTTTATTTCTATAAAGTTCTTTAAAAACACATTTTTTGGGGGTTAGGATGGGCATATAGGTCAACTGAATAGAACTCAGAGTCCAGAAAAATACTTTCACATTTTCACTCAGTCAAGTTTTCACAGGGGTGTCAAGGTAACCCAAAGGGAAAAATCCATCTGTTCAACAAATGATGCTGGGGCAGCTGGATATCCATATGTGAAAGTTACCATTATTATACAAGGTCAGAATATGATTTTTATCTACATGTCTTAGAAGACATTTTCAACGGAAATCCAGCAGTTCTATTACTTTTTAAAAATCACTTAATTATTCTTTATGAGTTATTATATAACTTCAGAGAGTATATTTTATCCAGCTGAGGGGGAAATGTATTGCTTACACTTTTCTTTGTTGCCATTGGTATTATGCAAGAAGTCTCCATCAGAACGTGTAGTAGGAAAGTCGTCTTCATCATCTTCCACCACTACATAAAACATATTTAGGGAGATCAGGGTTACAAAATAGAAATTAATCAGTTTATTCTCCTGTTCAACGGAGTCAATTTTCTCTAGATTCTACTCATCTTTGTATTTTCATTGGTAATTAAAGTGTGCTCAAAAAGCATGCTGTGGAGTGTCTTCAAATGCAATACATTATTTAAAAATGATATCCATCCTTAATGGTTTAAGGGAAAGTTACTGAGTTATAAATTAGTTACCTCTTTCCTACCTACCTTGGGGCCATTTCATAACTCTACAAGAGGCTAGAGGGCTGAGCAAGGTTGAAAAAGGAACCTTCCATGTAGAGGATACTTCAGTTTGCCTGAGAGTTCTTAAACATAGTGTTTTTGGATAAGCAGAGAAAATATAATGACTTGCAGATGTTTCCATCATTCCAGTATGTGTCTAAGTTTGGACATCCCTTTTAACTTCCCTAATTTCAGAAAAAACCAGAATCCCTTGTGTTCTTTTGCGTGTCTCCTCCTTCTGTGCCCTATCCCTCTTCTACTCCTAACACACTTTAACTCTCTGTACTTTGTATTCCACTCATCATGAAAACTTCTGAACCTTAGCCCCTAACTTTATTTGCTGCTTTTACTAAGCTTTTTATGGCTTATTTTATTATCTTTTGAGGAACTTCCTTTCTACAGAAGGAACCTTCATTCTAAATGAGTGTCTTAGTTATTGTCTGTATCTTTCTACCTCAGGAGTACTAGGCTCCACAAGGAACATCTCATCCACTTTAGCTCTCTCGCCTATGGATGCAGAGCCCAATGTGATACCTTATTCCATTCTTGGTTAAATGGTAGGAATCACCATGGAAAATGCCTATTTTCTGTACTGCTTTTTTTTGAGTTAGAGTCTCACTCTGTTACCCAGGCTGGAGTACAGTGGCATGATCATGGTTCACAGGAGCTTTGAACTACTGGGCTCAGGTGATCCTTCTGCCTCAGTTACCCAAGTACAGGTGATGTACAGGTGTACATCACCTGTAGCCTGGCTAGTTTTTAAATTTTTTCTTAAGAGACAAGGTCTCACTATATTGCCTAGGTTGGTCTCAAACTAGTGGGCTCAAGCAATCCTCCTGCTTTGGCCTTCCAAAGTGCTAGGACTAGAGGAGCGATCCACTGCACCTGGCCTCTACCACTATTTTCTAACTACTGGACTATTTCATTTTTCTCAACACTTGAAAATTTTGGGCCAGGTGCGGTGGCTCAAACCTGTAATCCCAGCCCTCTGGGAGGCCCAGGTGAGAGGACTGCCTGAGCTCGTGGATTTGAGACCAGCGTGGGCAACACGGTGAGACCTTGTCTCCACAGTAAAATAAAAAAATTAGCTGGGTGTGGTAGCGCACACCTGTAGTTCCAGCTACTTGGAAGGGGGAGGCGGAAGGATCACCAGATCCCAGCAAGTCAGCGCTGGGGTGGCTGTGAGTGTGCCACTGCACTTTAGCCTGGGCAACAGAGTGAGACTCCAACTCAAAAAAAAAAAAGAAAAATTTTAAAACACAACTTGCTATTATTATCAACTAACAACACCTTGTACTCATTTCTACTTGGCTATGACATCAATATTCAATTGACATTTTTCTTTTCTATATCCATCATTCCTAAAGATTTCAACATCTATACTAAAGCCTATGCAGACACTTTATTCCAAGATCACCACTTTCCAAGATTCTATGGCTCATCATGTCCTCATCCATCTAAGCAACTCTAAGAAATCCATTAATAAAGTGCACTGCTCTGTTTTTAAACCAATACTGGTTGAAAAGCTCCAAAATGCAAAACTTCTCGAGTGCCAATACATGATGCTCATTGAAGTCTTTCAGATTTCAGATTTTCAGATTAGGAATGCTGAACTGATAAGGATAATGCAAACATAAGTGTAATGCAAATATGTATTCCAATATCCAAGGTCCAAAACATTTCTGGTCCCAAGCATTTCGGGTAAGGTATATGCTACCTATATTCATCATCTATCAAAATCCAGACCTTAACTCAATACTACTCTAATTAACTGCTTTTAAATGCTACTGAATGGCTCAAACTTCATTTACCTTATTAGACTACTTTGAGTTACAACAGATTCACTTTCTAACCCTTGACTCTATGGTTACCTACTCCTATGTTTTCTTCATCATACATGATACATATTCTCAATCTTATAAGCTCCAAGTCTACAAACCAGACATTTCTGAATCATACATCTAAGTTTGTCCCTATACCTTCAACTTTAGAGCTGATACATAAGGCTCTATAAAATGAAGAGACTCGTCTCACTTAAAAAAAAAAAAGTTCATTTCTTGTTTATTTCTCTCTTATGTCAACTAAGAGGGAACATGAATTTAAAAAATTAATCACCACCAAGGAGGGATCTTGTTCAATACCGCTCTTCATGGAAGGCAATAAAATATTTAAAAAGGTATTCCTGAAGAGTTTTTAGGTTGTAGGTTGGCTTTGGAAATGTATACTTATTATCACAGAATTTAAATTTTCTGCTTTATCTTGACCTTTCTTTTCTCTGCATCTTTTGCTCTCAGATAAAAATCATGCTTATTATCAGTTGAAGTTACAATGCAACTATCCCTAAATTAGTTATCTGGCATAATCCCACAAAGATGAGTACCTTTGTTTTAAGATCCTTACTTCCTGGGACATTTTCAAATGTCTCTACTTTTTGCCATCTTATCAACGAAAAATTAAAGCAGTTTGTCACCCACTCTTCACTTTTACTTTAGGCACACAGCAACAGATATTCATTGTTTGTTCTAGATTTTATGTATTTTCACAATTTGAAGGATGTATTTTCTAGGAAAACTCAAAAACCCTCCATATAACATTTGCTTCTTCCTTTCTGCTGGTCTCTCCTTCTGCCTTCAGAAGGCTTGTTTACAATGCTGGTTCCTGTTTCTGCTAAATAGGTTATCCATTTATCAAGGAACTTAAAAAATATATAAGCTTAAAGTCCACCTTTCCTTGCAACCTTTCAATATTATGGTTCAGTAGGATCTGGATGACTGGTACAATACAGGTATTTCTTTTTAAAAGCTCCTCCAGGTCATTACAATAATCAGGTAGTCATCCATTTTTTCCACCACCCAAATATTTCTCAGCCATCAGCAAATTAAATCTTCCTCTGAAACTACCTCTTTACCATAACCTCCTCCACCAAAGAGACACAGAAAAGTTTTCTCAAAGGTTAACTATCTTTTAATAAAATCGATTTTTATGGTTCATCCCCATCTCTTCCTTGACCCCTTGACCTCTATGCTTGTATTTGACAGTGTCCATGTTTCTCATGAAATTTCTACTTGCCAAGACTGAACATTCTTGATGGATCTCTCATCTTTCTAACCATGAATCTGTTTGATGTTTGTTTTAAAAATCAAATATCCTTTTGCTCTTTAGCTGTGGGCATCCTTCAAGTCTCCTTTCTCAGATATTTTTCCTTCCATCCCTTGGGAATGTATCTACTTTTATAATTCCAACTACTTTTTATGCTAAGGAGTCACTAACTTATTTTCTTGCGACTTCTTATACTAGCACCAGGTTCACATCTCTCACAGAATTTCTCCAAAGAAACGTCTACTTCTAAAACTAAATAGCTCCAAAAACAAACTAGCTGTGCTAATACTGGTACTTTACTTCCCTCTCTGCAGTTTTCTCATCTATAAAAGGTCTTAGTACTAATACCTACATAAACGTATTGTAAGATTACATTAGATAATTAATATAAAGTATTTAACATAGTACATGGGAAATACCATAAAACACCATAAAAATTAATCATGGTGACTTTCTTCTAATGGATTTCCTCTCTATTGTTTATACTTAATCCAGAGCTCCTTTATGAATGCTTAGATTACTACAATGGTTACCACATGATTTTCTTCTATCTTAAATCTCTGACCATTCCAATCTATGTTACAATTATCTACAATTATAAATCTTTTAAAAATATTAATTTCAATTTAAGTCCTTGCCTCAACATAAGTAACTCCTCAAATTACCAATGTGAACGTTAACTTTCCCATTAAATCCCAACTGTTCTTATATTCAGTATTCTCTACCTAATAGCCTATTAGCACCAAATGGGAATTTTCAACTATTTTTTTAAGCCCAATACTCAATATATAAAACTGATGAAAAGAGAGTTACTTTTACTAAAATAGCAACCTTTTCCCTTTTTTCCCCCAATAAAGGACTCCTTGTGCATCCTTGAGGCAATTTTAAGAAACTCTTAGGGATAACTGACACAGTTTGAAATCACTGTCCTGATACAAATCTTCTAGCCCAAATCAACATTCCCTTATCAACATTCAAAACTATTATACTAAATCCCGCCTTTGGATCTTACACATTCCTGCTTCCCTATGCCCCTGCAACAATCCAAAGTAATCACGTGTGGCCAGGCATGGTGGCTCATGAGTGTAATTCCAACACTCTGGGAGGCCAAGGCAGGAGGATAACGTGAGCCCAGGAGTTTGAGAACAGCCTGGGCAACATAGCAAGACCTCGTCTCTACAAAAACATCAAAAAAATTAGTTGGGTATGGTGGCACACTCCTGTAATCCCAGGCTAGGAGGAGTTAGAGGCTGCGGTGAGCTATGAACATACCACTGCACTCTAGCAAGGGCAAAAGAGTGAGAACCTGACTCAAAACACACAAACAAACCTCAAAGTAACCACGTTAATAATGGCAGCTATTATTTATTGGGTTTTTGCCGTTATACAGTGCTAATACATATTATTATTATTTAATTCTCACAATCACATGTGCTAGGTAAAACATCCATTTTACAGTTGAGATGTTAAGAAATGTTAAGTAATCTATTTCAAATCATCAAATTAACAATGAATAGAAGAGCAAGATTAGAAGAAATTTAACTTTTAATGTGGTATTTTTTAAAATTTATGTATTTAGAAAGAAGGATTTATTAAGAAGAAAGAAAAGCTCCCACAGTGGGAGGGGACTTGAAAGAAGGTTGCCCTATTTATTGTTTTTAAAATCAAAATACGTTTGGTTTTAGTGTAATGTATTCTACTTCTGAAATCTCCAGAGTATCTAGATCTAAAGAGTTAATTAAATCTGACTGACATATCTGTGGTAGTGGTGGTGG
>NW_007198503.1:269249-337226 GCF_000164805.1 Carlito syrichta | reverse complement strand
TCAGGTAAGACTGGCTTAGTAGCAATTCTGATAAAACATTTGATATGAAAACAGTGAACACCTGACATAAAAGGAGAGACTGGGATTAACATTACAATGACACAGTGATTGAACGGTGATTCTTGAGATTCTTTAAGTCATAAATCTAGTTTTGATACTTCAGTGAAAGTACGACCATAGAGATCCTTACCTTCAGGTCTGCAACTCTGATCTGCCAAAGCTGAAAATCATGATCCATGCCCTTATCTCACTTTTATCCAACATGTATTCATAAAAACACCAGTAGTTTGTAAACAGCATTTGTAGGGAAACCAGCTGTTAAGGGCCAAACTGTGTTCCCCCCGAATTCATATTTTGAAGTACTAACCTTCAATACCTCAGAATATGATTACTATTTGGAGACAGTTTATAAAGAGGTAATTAAGTTACCTGAGGTAATTAGGATGGGCCCTAAACCAAACAGGACTGCATAGTATGAGGAGGAAATCTGGACACAGACACATACATAAGGAAGATGATGTGACGACACAAGGAGTAAATAGCCAACTATAAGCCAAGGAGAGAAGCCTGGAACACATTTTCCTTCAGGGCCCCCAGAAGAAACCAAATCTGCTTACGCCTTGACCTCAAAACTGTGAGAAAATAAATTTGTTATTTGAGCCACCCAGTCTGCTGTACTCTGTTATAGCAGCCCTAGCAAATTAATACATTAGCCTATACTGTTGCTATTTATTCAAACAAGTAATAGGAAAGAGTCAAAGTAATATTCAAAAATTATTTTTCATGTCGTCTACACAAGCTGGTTATCAATGCATCCAAACTCCTACTTCCTCCATATTACTTTTGTCCTCCATACTATACACTGTTGGTGTTGCCCATTTAAAGATAAATGACTAATCAAATTCTGTATGCATCCTGTTTTTGCTTAAAGGGCTGTGTGCAGGGGGGCCGTGGGTTGTGAACACACTCTCCATGCCGAGCTCTGGGCCCCTCACCGCGGCCCTTGCCTGACTCCACCTAAACCTACTGACTAAGAAACTTGCCTCATGTTGCCTTCTGGACAGAAAGTTTCCACCTTGGGGGGGTGGGCAGTGGAATCCCTGAAACAACTTTTTTTTTTTTTTGAGTTGGAGTCTCACTCTGTTGCCCAGACTGGAGTGCAGTGGCCGCTCCCGGCCACCGCAGCCTCAACCTGCTGGGCTCCGGCGACCCTTCCGCCCCAGCCTTCCGAGTAGCCGGAATTACAGGCATGTGCTAAAGCAACTTTTAATGGAGTGAAGCCTTCCACTGTGGGACGGGCCAGGTGTGTATAGGCCCAGGTCACGGCCACTGCCTCCCTGGCTGCCCTCCCTGTGGTATGGAGTGAGGACAGGGAGGAGGGGATGGGAGGGGCAGATGGTGGGGAGTGGGGATGTGGACTGTGGGGTCGTGGACTGGGAGGGTGGTGAGCCATGGTGGGTAGACTGTGGGGGTGGACCGGACGGCTGCAGCAGGGCTGACCACAGACTGGGTTTCCCTCAACACCTTGGCTCCACATGAGACAACATGACAACAAATAGGAAAATAATATTAATAATAATAAAGGGCTATGTGCAAGCAAAGCAAAGATAACATGAAATATTTAATTTGATTAAAAGGGTACACTTTAGAAAAGTGAAGTTGAAGTTCAACTGTCTTTATTTTTAGAGAGAAAAAAAATTCCACACTAAAGAACCAAAGACTTAAAGTATATCAAATATAAAGAAAGTCAAGGCTACTAAATTTGGACAAAATTAAGTACTTTTTTTTTTTTTTTTGAGTTGGAGTCTCACTCCGTCGCCCAGCCTGGAGTGCAGTGGCATGCTCCTGGCCACTGCAGCCTCGACCTGCTGGGCTCCGGAGATCCTTCCGCCTCAGCCTTCCAGGTAGCTGGAACTACAGGCGCAAGCTACCACGCCCGGCTAATTTTTTTTATTTATTGGAGAGATGAGGTCTCACCAAGTGGCCTGGGCGGGTCTTGAACCCGCGGGCTCAGGCAATCCACTCACCTTGGCCTCCCAAAGTGCTGGAATTACAGGCTGAGCCACTGAGCCCGGCCAAAATTAAGTACTTTTAAGAAGACTATGGATTTCTGCTTCTGGTCAAGATAGAATAACAGGGACTAAATTTACTCTCTAGTGTGAACTAAAAAACTGAAAAACTATATGGAACAATAGTTTTCAAGACATTGGCTTTCAGGCAACAAAGGACAGTGATCCCTGAGAGTTGGGAAACAAATGAGCTCTGTGACTGTCCCATCTCATTGCCGTGAGAGTTTTCAAGTCACATAGTAAGGACAGAAAACCCAGGAGGAAGCTTGTAGGCTCTCTGATATACGGAGATGAAGTTGAGTGTCCAGACACTCAAAGGCAATTAGAGTTCACAAATCAGAGTACTGGAGAGAACTGTACAGAGAAAAGATGCTGGGGACGGGCAGAAGGCCCTTGAGAACTCAGCAGAGTACGGAAAGCACATGAAGTGAGAAAACTACAAAGGTCAGGCAAAGAACTTTCTGAAAGGCTTCTAGGAAACAGGATCTGATGCTCACACGGGGCAGAAAGAAGTACCTGTCCTACAATGCAGACTGAAAAAACCTCATAATTCACAAGGAAGTGGTCAGAGAACTCAGGAGAGTATTGCCTCAATGGTAGAGAGAAACAGAAATACATTATTGGAAGCTTCTGATACTACACATACAGTGTTAATATTACCTGGAGGTAGACTGTAGTAAGTTAATTATGCTAATTATAAACCTTAGTGCAGTCACTAAAACAAAGTTATAGGTAAGAAGGCAACAGAATGAGACTCCAACTCAAAAAAAAAAAAAAGAAGGCAACAAAGGAGATAAAATGGAATTATTTTTTTAAAAACTCAACCCAAAAGAAGGCAGAAAAAGAGAACAAAAATGGCAGATGTAAAAAGAATTGAATGCAGATAAAACACATTTAATAAGACCAAGAAATGAAACCATGTCAAGTAACCTAGTTATACCGAGAATTAACTCAGATCTATTTAGTAACACTGCTAGAGTAGTTCATTTTTGCCTTCACAGTAAATTAGAAGAAAACGTGAAGAACATATGTTGATATCACCAGTATCTTCAGCACTAAAAAAGAAAAATTAAACTAACATTAAAAGTTAATTAGGCCAGGTTCAGTGGCTCAGCCTGTAATTCCAGCACTTTGGGAGGCCGAAATGAGTGGATTGCTTGAGCCTGCGGATTGGAGACCAGCCCGAGCAACTTGGCGAGACCTCGTCTCTACAATAAAAATAAAAAATAGTTGGGCGTGGTAGCGCATGTCTGTGGTTCCAGTTACTCGGAAGGCTGAGGCGGAAAGATTGCTGGAGCCCAGCAGGTCGACGCTGGGGTGGCCTGAGCATGCATGCTACTGCACTCCAGTCTGGGTGAAGGAGTGAGACTCCAACTCAAAAAAAAAAAAGTTAACTAAAGATCTATAGGTCAAATGACAAGAACTGTAAAACACTGATGAAAGAAATCACAGATGACACAAACAAATGGAAGAACATCTCAAGCTCATGGATTGGAAGAATCAATATTGTTAAAATGACCATACTGCCCAAAGCAACTACAGATTCAATGTAAGCCCTATCAAAATACCAACATCATTTTTCACGGAACCAAAAAAGCAATCCTGAAGTGTATATGGAACCAAAAAAGAGCATGAACAGCCAATGCAATCCTAAGTAATAGGATTACTGTGGAGGCAGTATCACACTACCTGACTTCAAATTATACAAGGCTATAACAAGTAAAACAGCATGGTACCAATATAAAAATAGATCAATGGAACAGAACAGAGAACACAGAAACAAAGTCACATACCAACAAATGTCTTTGACAAAGCTGACAAAAATAAACAACAGGGAAAGGACACCCTATACAATAAATGGTGCCAGGAAAACTGACTAGCCATTTGCAGAAGAATGAAACTGGACTCCTACTTCTCACCATATGCAAAAATTAACTCAAGATGAATTAAAGACTTAAATGAAAGACGTAAAACTATAAACATCCTAAAAGAGAAAACCTAGGAAAAACGCTTCTGGACATTAGCCTAGACAAAAAATTTATGATGAAGACCCCCAAAACAAACGCAACAAAAACAAAAACAGACAAATGGGACTTAAACTAAAAAGTTTCTGCATAGCAAAAGAAAAAGAGTTAATATTTGCCAATTATTCCGCAAAGGACTAATTTCTAGAATCTACAAGGAACTCCAACAACACAACATGAAAAAACAAACTCCATAAAAAAGTGGGCAGAGGACATGAACAGATACTTCACACACACAAAAAGACATACAAGTCGTAAATAAACATATGAAAAAATGGTCAATATCATTAATTATCAGAGAAATACAAATTAAAACCACAATGAAGCTGTGTGCAGTGGCTCATGTCTTGTAATATCAGTACTTTGAGAGGCTGAAGCAGGAGGATCATTTGAGACCAGAAGCTTGAGATGAGCCTGGGAAACAAAGTAAGACCCCATCTGTACAAATCATACAAAAAATTAGCTGGACATGGGAATGAATATCTGTAGTTCCAGCTACTTGGGAAGCTGAGGCAGGAGGAGGATCACTTGAGCCGAGGAGTTTGAGGTTGTGGCGAGTCATAATCATGCTACTATACACTCCAGCCTAGGTGACAGAGAGAGACTCTGCCTCAAAACACACACACACACAAATGAAATATCTTATACCAGTAAGAATGGCTATTATTTAAAAAAATCAAAGAACAACAGATGTTGGCATAGATATGGAGTTCGACATTTATGGAAAAAAGTATGGAGATTTCTCCAAGAAATGAAAACTATCATTTGATCCAGCAATCCCAATACTACGTATCCACCCAAAGGAAAAGAATAATTATACAAAAATGGTATTGTCTGTACTCTATGCTCAATATAGCACTATTCACAATAGCAAAATCATGAAACCAACCCAAGCACCCATCAACAATTTACTGGAAAAATAAAATGTGGTACATATACACCATGGAATATTATGTAGCCATAAAAAAGAATGAAAGAAATGTCTTTTTCAATAACATGAATAGAGCTGGGGAACACTACAGAACATCATCCCGAGCAAACTAATTCAGAAACAAAAAACCAAACACTGCATGTTCTCACTTATATATGGGAGTTAAATGGCCACAAAGACAGAAATAATAGACATTAAAGAAAAAAAGTGGTGAGGTGAGTAAGGGTTCAGGAGTTACCTACTGGGTATAATGTTCACTACCTGAGGATGGACTACCCGAAGCCCAACCCCCATCAGTATGCAATGTCTATGTAACAAACATACACTTGTACCCCATGAATCTAAGAAAAAGAAAAGTTAACTAAAGTTCATTTCTTGTTTCTTTTAAGTAAATTCACTAACAATTATGTTTAAATAATATAAAATTATTTCATTTCCATTATTCATTCCTTCTTCAATAAGAAAAGGAGGAGAGAAAGGGAGAGAAATAAGAGAGAGGGAAAGAAAGAAAAGAGAGAGAGAATAAGAGAAATGAGAGAGAAGGAGATTGCTTTCAGATATGTGTTCATATCACCAAGGCAACAGATACCATTTTTTAATGGAATAAAGAGTAAAATTCTTCAATGGCATCTGGTAAGGATGATCAGAAATGAATTAGTATGTGCTATTCAAGTTCCCAAGTTATACGAACACTGAAATCTGTTACATTGTGGGTTTGCAGCAAAAATGACTATAATTACCTTTATCACTTAAAGATATTACCCTTTAAGATCAAGAGGCTTTAAATCCATTCATTCTCCAAGTAAAAATAGTGGTAATAGCCTAATTAACCTTTATCCCTTTGAAGTTCATCCTTGGAGACAGCATCAGCACAGGCATCAAAGAATTTCTGTAGAGTATCAACTTGTCTACATAGGATATCTCTAAAGGTTTCCATTTCAGCCAATTTCTCACGTAAACTGTGGCCTTTCTGCGAAACACAAAAAGGGGGGATGTAATTCAAGTAAAATGAAACTTGACTTTGTTTGGTCCTATGGTACTTCATCTTTTAAGTTCTGCACCTTATCACTGAGGGCATGAAATAAGGAGAGTTGTCAAGTTCAATGTAATAATCCCAAAATTAGGCTCAAAACTGACTAATCTAGTGGCTTGATAGTGGTAGCCTTACTTTTTAATGAAAAATAGAAAGCAATAATGTCTGACAATTTGCTAATATAATATTTAATATTTTCAAATTAGACAAATTGTGAGGAACAACTGTGAAAGACTTTGAAATGGACAGAAATACTACTGGTGTCCTTTCAAAGTAATGCGTGTCACCTATGGGACTCTTAGGAGAGTGCTTCTGATCATAAAGACGTTTTCACCTGTCGTTGCATTTGTGATAACTTACAATTCTTTTAGTAAAAACCTGAGCAGCTGGGCTCGGTGGCTTAGCCTGTAATCCCGCACCTTGGGAGGCTGAGGTGAGTAGATTGCCTGAGCCCGCGGGTTCAAGACCTGCCTGGGCAACTTGGCGAGACCGCATCTCTACAATAAATCAAAAAAACTAGCTGGGCATGGTAGCGCACGCCTGTAGTTCCAGCTACTTGGACGGCTGAGGCGGAAGGATCGCCGGAGCCCAGCAGGTTGAGGCTGCAGTGGCTGGAAGCGGCCACTGCACTCCAGTCTGGGTGACCGAGTGAGACTCCAACTCAAAAAAACCAAAAAAACCGCCCAAAAACCTGAGCAATGCAAATGTTTCTTGTCCATAGAAATGCAAATGAATTTTGTCAGATGCAGAGACACTGGTTATTAATCTCTGGATATTGACCAGATTTGCATATATAAACCATTAATTTTAGTAGTTTTCAGAGTCTCCTTTGAACCAATTTTTAAATTTATATCTTACCTCAATTAACGAATGAAATAAAATCTCTGACATGCATTCATATGAGTCGTTATTTTACATCTAAAAAGCTATTCTATAATAAGTTCAAATAAATTACATTGTCTAAAAGCTTTTTCAAAAAATGATCAAGCATGTTCTGTTCTCAACATTCAACACTAAACTCATAAGAAAAGGACTGGCAGTAGTGGGAAACTGCCGGGGAGTGGAGTGGGAAAGCAGGACTGGCAGTAGTGCGAATCTGCCTGAAGTAGGGCGGGCATACCTCATCAACAACGGTAGCTCATAATGAGCATTTGTATACCTGGCCCAGGACCGTACTCCACACCATTAAAATAACTAAAATTAAAAAAAATATACACTAAACTCTATTTACGTTGCCTGAGTGTAAAGCATTCATTAACTACAAACCTTGAACGAAGAGGTGGATGTTGCAGAATAGCCACTTGCTCCAGACACCAGTGACACCATTGAGCCATGTCGACGCAAGCTGGATTCAGAGCCATATCCAGATTCAGTCTAAAAAGAAAGTAAAATACGTGAAAAAAAATTTAAATAAAAAATACGTAAGATAAAACAAAATGTTTCCTAAAAATTGACACGATTGGTATAACAATAATTTGCAGTTTGGGTGCACACAAGAAATAGGGTCAACTGACATAAGCAAACATTTTCAATTCCTAATTGCCACTTAATTTAGAAATTTATTCACTACCTACTACATGCTGGGTTAGTAGGCTAACAGAGCATTTAATAATAAGAAAACTACCTAAGGTGGTCAAATTCAGAGAGACATAAAAGTAGAATACTTGTTATCACAAGCTGGGAGAGAAGAATGGGGAGTTAGTATTAATGGATACAGTTTCAGCTGGGGAAGACAAAAAGTTCTGAAGGTGGAACAACAGTGAGTGGTGAAGGTGGAACAATAGTGAGAATGCACTTAATGCCACAGAACTGAACACTTAATAATGGTTAAAATGATACTTTTAATGTTATGTGCATGTACGATAATTTCAGAAACAGAAAGGATATGGTAAAAGATGAATAAATAAAACTTCCAGTGTTATTTCTTTACAGATGAATTATCCTGAAAGTTCAAGTATCACTATCTCAGTAAGTTTTTCCTATAATACCAGGCAGTTTTTCTCTATTCTCACTCATTCTTAACACATCACAATTATAGAATTTACCACTTAATTATAGCAGTTTACATTTTGTTACTACTACTGGACTTGGATCTATCTAGTAGCAAATTGTATCTCTTTCATGTTTGTATCCACCTCAACACTTCATGGCACAATTTTGCTGATCTGTTAAGTTCCCAATTTTGCCGATCTGTTAAGTCATCATGCAATAGTAGATAATTTGGACTTCTGGTTGTTGAGGTTTAATAAGACTCAGCACTGTAATTTTACTTTTATCTCATTTTGATGGAACTGAGTCTTCAGAGTATCAATTTCATATTGCATCCTCTTTAACACAAACGGAGTACTAACAATATGGACAAAGGAATTAGACATTTGAAGCTCCAAGTACCCGAAACCAGGTATTTTGCATGTCTGATTATCTTCTACTTTTTAAAAGTACAGTGAGTTAATATCCTTCCATAAAAAAATCAAGGCATTACATTGCATCACTTGGCAGTATATCATGCATATCATATCTACTGTGGCATAGACAGGTATTTATATTTAACAGTTTTCCTTCATTTGAATAGGGGAGAAACCCTAGATTTCTTGGACATTAATTTTTTAATACGTAGATATCAGTACTAAAAACAAAGAAACAATAAAGTAAGATTGTATATAATTTTAATCCCACTCACTAAATTTAGGAGGTAAAATAATATCTATTTTTGGCATCAAACTTATGGCGATAACTAGATACTGTTGTAGGTTGCTTGATTGTCAAGATTAAGATTAGGAAACATTAAAATCATATACAATGTATTACAGAAAATATTTCTATTGAAATTTTATATCCTTAGTGCACCAAACTCTGAAAATCCATTACATTTCCTATAATGCTACTGGTTTACTTATGATATTCTAGTTGGAAAATATATATCTTAGGAATAAGAAAAATAAGCTTCTATACAAATTTAGTGAGTAAATAAAATTATGTTTTCATTTTTATGTAAATAATACTAACACTAGTCCAAAACCTTTTTCCAGTTCAGTATCACTTCATTTACCTTAACTTTAATATTACAGGAACTCAGAGCTTCTAGAATAGCACCAAATCAGAAAAACAATCTTACTAGCAATTTGAAAAAAAGGAAGAAAGAAAATTTAAGAACGAGAGGAGACTCTGCACATACACTAATTCAAAATAAGTAGCTACCCCACCTATCTTGTCCTGTCCTGCCAACAAATGAACAAATAAATAAGGCGAAAATTATCAACACCAAGAACGAAAGGAAATAAACTATCATTAACCCATGTCAAGGGCAAACCTTAAAACAAAAACTGCTACACTGATTAACCTTAAAATAACTTAAAGCTGCAGAAGATCTAATGCTACCTAAACTTAAAGAGCTAAGACAACATTTCAAAAATCTTTCTTTGTGTTCTCTCATATCTTCAAGGTAGAATAGGTTGACCTTTGTATGAGAATTACATTTTAATTTTAATTCTAGATGATTCCTCATCTTTATAATGTTTATCCAGCAAAGAAATACTTGTAAGTGCCTACATTATGTTAAGTACTAGAAATTCAGTGTCTCAGCTATCCAGGATCTCAGAGAAACCTCCAGATCTTCAGCTTCCCTGACTAATGGTCCTCTCATAATCCATCCTACCCTTACTTCCCTTCCCCCTCAACCTACAGTACATAAAATTCAGGTTATCTGGGATATTGAAAACCTCTGAATAGAAACTGAGTTTTCCAAAGACCTGAGAGTATGGACCACAGGGATGTCAGTGACAAGATAAATACCCAAACTTATCGATCTGCCCATTCTGTGGTCTTCCTAGCAGGTCACTAAGAGACAAACAGCGTCTCAAAATTCTTTAAACAGCCTGCCTTCCCCTATTATCTGGAAACACTGAAGCCCATGGTCACTATGCAGTCTGTTTGGTTTCTGGCACCATTAAGTGTCCAAAAGCTATCAAGAACTACAATAAAATACTTCATAATCTCATTCAAATGTAGGAAAAATAAAAAAGAAAGGGCAAAGAGTAATGCAAAAAGAAGAGTAGAGATCAGAAGCACTAGTAACAGTGGCAAGAAATAGAAAAGAGAAACAATTTCCTGAAGGTAAAACAGTGCTGAGGTGAGTGGATTGCCTGAGCCTGCGGGTTCAAGACCCGCCTGGGCAACTTGGCAAGACCTCATCTCTACAATAAATAAAAAACTAGCTGGGCGTGGTAGCGCGTGCCTGTAGTTCCAGTTACTCGGAAGGCTGAGGTGGAAAGATCGCCGGAGCCAAGCAGGTCGAGGCTGCGGTGGCCGAGAGTGGCCACTGCACTTCAGTCTGGGTGACTGAGTGAGACTCCAACTCAAAACAAAAAACAAAACACAGTGACAACCACAAACCATGAACACAGTCACTATGTCCTCCAGCATCAATAATTTAAGTCAGATTTGGTTAAAAAAAAAAAAAGGAAAAAAGAAAACAATAGGAAGAAGAAAAGGTGGAGGAGGAAGAGGCGGCAAAGGAGAAGTAGACGGAAAAGGAGAAGAAAAGAAGGGCAAGGAATGTGTAGCCAAAATAGCAGAACAGGTCATGAAAAAGAAATGGACATGTTCAGGCCAAGACACCAGAAATTTATCTATATGAAAACAAGTAGCCTCTTAAAACTCAAACTTCCAACTGTCACCAAAGTAAAACTGTCACACTCTAGTCACCAAAGTAAAACTGTCACACTCTAATTCAGTGGCCAAGGTTCTCCTGATAAAACTGGTGCTACTGCTGCTCTGCTTGGACCCTGGTGCATCCTGGGGTGCAGAAGTAAGCGCCATTTTCTAGAAGCAACAAAACCCTTACCAGAAAGAAGCTGCCGGGAGTCACTGCCAGCGCCAGGCTCTGCCCTACCACTGCAGCGCCAGGTCAAACACTAGCAGTGAGGGCTGTGGAGGGAGCTCAGGGAGAAAGCCACGGGCACAGTCCCATTGGAAAAGACAAAACATGCACCCCAGCATCACCTTGAAAATTGGATCCACTGTCCAGATCCGCTCCCTGTGACCAGTGGATTAACTACTTATCACTCTGGGTTGATCATGAATCCAGAGGGAACATCCTGAAAGCACAAACTTCAGAGAGACAGGGAAGTCTCAGGCACCCCACCCCCTACCCTAACCCAGCCACAGGGGGAAAAAAACGTGACAAGAAAAGGACAAAGAACACCCAGCAAGAGATGATCAGCGGTGAGTGCTGGGCTGTCCCAACCTCCTGCCCCCAGCAGTCCTCTGACTGTCAGATCCACATGTTCTGCCTGGATGGCAGTCGCAATAAAACACTGGACTCTGGGAAAAGTCTGGCTGGAGCACCTGCTTGCCAGCACCTGGAAAAGAGAGAGTTTCACATGCCCCACTGAGGGGATGCCTTCCATCATAAAGAGAGAAAGCAGGAGAGAAGACCTGAAACCCCTCCCACTGCCCCCAACCCCTGGGGAGATTGTGAATGAAGCCACAGCCCCAAGCTCCAGCAAGACAGCTTACAGCAGGCGGGCTTACCTGTGAGAAGCTGAGAGGAATAATTACAGAAACTGCCACAAGAGGGTGCTCAGTGCCCAGAAAAATTTTTTTCTTTACCTTCTTTCGGTTTTTGTTTTTTTTTCTCTCTGCACACGTGTGTGTGTGTGTGTGTGTGTGTGTGTGTGTGTGTGTGTGTGTTCGTTTATTGGTTTTTCTTTTTTGTTCACCTTTGGTTTTGGTTTAGTGTATGTGTGAAGGTTTCCATTACCCCCTTTTTTCTTTTTCTTCTTTTGTTTTTTATTGCATGTGTGTATTTTTTCTTATTTTTTGTTCTTGCTTTTGTTTTTCTGTGGTTTTAAAATTTTATTATTATTATTTTGTCTGTTCTCTTTCATTCTACTTTCCTCTGTTCTCCTCATTGCTGTTACTTTATCTTGCACTCAGGGCACACATACATACCCACTGCACTGGCATACAGGGTGGTGGTGGGGAGTGGGTCTCAGGAGGACCATACCTCAATTCAGTAAACACTGCTGCTTGCAAGTAGTTTCTGAATCCTAGTTCTCTATTCTCCACCTTAATTGACTCTGAAAACTACAACACAGCACAGCTTCCCCACCTCCAGCCCTGATTCAAAAGAGAACAAATTAAACGTCTCGGGTAAGGGAAGAATAGAGAGCTGAACAAACAACAGACATGAAAGCTCCTCCCACTACCACTGAATAATGGACTTAAAGAGAAAGAAAAGATATCTTCACAAATGAGGAAAAATCAGTGGAAGAACACAGGTAACAATGTCCAAATAATCAGACCAAAGGGCCCAAATGATGCCACAGAATACAATAGGGACTACAGAATGGATGGGAAGAGTGAATAAGACTCAAGAAAGACAAGATACAACACTGAAAGAATTTTGACAGAGATTTAGACCATAAAAAAATTCATCCAGGAAATAAGCTGACGAGTATGGAAAGCAGAATTAACCAAGCAGAAGAAAGAATCTCAGAGCTTGAAGGTCAAATTTTGTAATTAACCCAAACTGTTAAAAACACAGAAAGAAAACTCAAGAAAGAAAGAACAAAGTCTCTAAGAGCTGTGTGATTATATCATGAGGTTGAACTTATGCCTGATCAGTATCCCAGAAGCAGAAAGAAAAACAGAAAACCTTGGAACAAGTATTTCAGGAAACCTTCCCCATCTCACCACCTTCAAGAAAACCTTCCCCATCTCACCAGAGATGCAACCACCAAAACGGAAGAGATTCAGAGAACCCTTGCATGACATCAAATGAGAAGACCAACACCTAGACACATAGTAATTCGCCTACACAAAGTAGGTATAAAAAATCCTAAAGGCAGCAAGAGAAAAAGGTCAGACTGCCTACTGGGGAAGACCAATCAGAATAGCAGTAGACTTACTGGTAGAAACACTACAAGTCAGCAGAGACTGGAGTCCAATTTTCAAAGTTCTCAAAGATAAATAATTTCAACCAAATTTCCTACCTAGTCAAACTCAGTTTCATTAGCAATAGAGAATTAAAATATTTCTCAGGCATCTAATCCCTAAGAGATTATGCTGCTTCCAGATCAGCTCTACAAGAGATGCTCAAAAAGGTACTAAGCACTGAAAGAAAAAAAAAAGTCCATGTATTTTGCAAAAGTACAGGAAAACACAGAGCCAACAGAGCATCCAGTGTGCTTGCAAAACGGAAAACACACACAGATTAACAATAAAGTTAAAAGAAAACAAAACAGTCTTTAAGACCTCATGACAGGGGTAAATTCTCTCACTGCAATAATCAGCTTGAATGTTAATGGACTAAATGCACCATGAAATGACATGGAAGGACAAAGTGGATTAAAAAGCATACCCCAACAATATGTTTCTTTGAAGAAACACATCTCACTACAAAGAATACCCACAGACTTAAAGTTGGAGGATGGAGAATAAACTTCCAGGTGAACAGAAAACAACAACAAAAAAGCAGGAGTTGTGATTTTAATATCAGACAAAACAACCTTCAAGCTATCAAAGATTTAAAAAGACACAGAAGGACACTACATAATGATAAGAGATTCAACCTAGCAACAAGAAATATTCATTTTAAATGTAAGCACCCAACACAAGAATGCTAGGATTTATAAAGCAACTGTTTAGTAGTCTAAAAGAGGATATTAACTCTAACACGATCATAACTGGAGATGTAAATATCCCACTAACAATCCTAGACAGATCATTGGGGGAAAAAAAATCAATAAGGAGATCTGGAACCTCAACTTGATGCTTGACCAAATATAGACTTAGATCAAAGGTGTTGTGCTAGGCCATTTGCCCAAAATGGCTCCAGTTTCTTCTTCCTCTCTCGTTTGACAATAATGTTAACTTTATAAATATAATACTGAATATCCACATTTTAATTGCTGCACTATTTTGGCAAAGTTTTTAATTAGATTTAAATATAGAGAACTACAATAAAAAATAGCAAGAATCTCTCTATAATAGACAAAAAATATATTGCAGAAGTTACATATCTAACAAGATTGATGGACCCCTAGCTAGACTGACCAAGAAAAAGCCCAAATAAACACAATGAGAAATGCAAAAGGTCAAGTCACAACTGACCCCAAAGAAATACAAAAGGATATCAGAGATTATTATGTACACTTATATGGAAACAAACTTGAAAACCTTAAGGAAATGGAGTACTTTCTGACATCACACAACCTCCCGAAGTTGAAACAAGAAGAAATTGAGACACTAAACAGACCAATAACAATCCAGGAAATTGACTATGTCATAAGAAAATTACCTACAAAAAAGAGCCCGGGACCAGATGGCTCTCTACAAAACATACAAAAAGGAACTGATACCAATTCTCCTAAAAGTATTCCATGCAATTGAGAAAGATGGAACTCTTCTCAAATCACTTCATGAAGCCAACATCACACTGATACCCAAACTGGGTAAAGATCCATAAGAAAGAGAACTACAGGCCAATATTCCTGATGAACACTGATGTCAAAATTCTCAACAAGATCCTAGCAAACTGGATTCAACAACATATCTCAAGAATCATCCACCACAACCAAGTAGGCTTCATCCCCGGGATGTAGGACTGGTTCAACATTCGTAAGACCATAAACATAATTAAATACATCAACAGATGTAAAAACAAAAACCACATGATTATATCATTAGACGTGGAAAAAGCCTTTGATAAAACCCAGCATACCTTCTTGATAAAAACCCTCAAACATCTAGGCATAAATGGAACATACCTCAAAATAGTAAGAGTCATCTAAAAGAAACCTACAGCCAGCATACTGCTAAACAGAGAGAAATTGGAACCATTTACCCTGAAAACCAGAACAAGACAAGGATGACCACTCTCACCCCTCCTTTTCAACATAGTTTTGGAAGTCCTAGTTAGAGCAATCAGACAAGAAAAGGAGATCAGTGGTATCCAAATAGGAAAAGAGAAAGCTAAGTTATCCCTCTTTGCAGACGACATGATTCTATGCCTCAAAAACCCAAGAGAATCTGTCAAAAAAACCTCCTTGGACTGATAAAGGACTGTAGCAAAGTCTCAGGGTATAAAATCAGTGTGCAAAAGACAATTGCATTTCTATACACCAACAACATACAGAAACCTAAATAAAAAGCACATTCCCATTCAAATAGCCAGGAAAAAAAAAAAAAATCAAATACCTTGGCACCTTCCTAACCAGAGACGTGAAAGACCTTTACAATGAAAACTACAAAACACTGCGCAAAGAAATCAAAGATGACACAAACAAGTGGAAAAATATTCCATGCTCACGGATTGGAAGAATCAACATTGTGAAAATGTTCATTCTACCCAAGGGAATCTACAGATTTAACACAATACCCATTAAATTGACAGTAACATTCTTCTCAGACCTGGAAATGCCAACACAGGAATTCACATGGAAACATAAACGACCACAATCGCCAAAACAATCCTCAAGAAAAAAAAAAGAAAAGCAAGAGGTTTCACACTCCCAGACTTTAAACTCTATTATAAGGCTACAATAATTAAAGCAGCCTGGTATTGGTACAAGAACAGGCATACAGACCAATGGAATAGGATAGAGATTCCAGAAGCAAAACCCCAATTTCTCAACCAACTCATCTTCGACAAAGCCTCTACCACCAACGACTGGGGAGAGGAGAACCTATTCAGTAAATGGTGCTGGGAAAACTGGCTGACCATGTGCAGAAGACTGAAACAAGATCCCTACCTATTACCGTACACAAACACCAACTCTAAATGGATCAAAGACCTAAAAATAAAACCTTAAACTATAAGGACCTTAGAAAATGCAGGAGATACTCTTATGGAAATTGGAATTGGCAACCAATTCCTGATCAAAACCCCAGCCGCCCATGCCTTAAGAGATAAGATAGACAAGCGAGACCTCATAAAACTGACAAGCTTATGCAAAGCCCAAAAAAGTCATCAAAAGAGCAGGGAGACAGTTCACAGTCTGGGAAAAATGTATTTGCCAACTCTATATATGTCTGACAAAGGCCTAACATGACACAAATGGAAAAATATTCCATGCTCATGGATTGGAAGAATCAACATCAAGATCTATAAGAACTCAAATGTGCTGAAAAGAAAAAAACAAACAGCCCCATTACAAAGTGGACAAAAGATATGAATAGACAGTTCTCAAAAGAAGATGTACAAGCAGCCAACAGTTACATGAAAAAATGATCAGCCTCACTAGTCATCAAAGAAAGGCAAATTAAAACTACACTGAGATACCACCTAACTCCAGTCAGGATGGCTATCATCAATAACTCAAAATGTGGTGCCATATACACAAACGGAGTATTACTCAGCCATAAAGAAGAACAAAATCATGAACTTCGCAGCAACATGGATGGAATTAGAGCTTATAATACTGAGTGATTTCTCACAAAGACAAACAGCTGAATATCACATGTTCTCCCTCACAAGTGGACCTTGAACAATTGTTGCATTACTGTAGGAAAGGGACTGAAAGCAGCAGGAAACCCTGGGGGGGTGGGTAGCTGGGATTGACAGCAGTCGCTATCTGCCTGGGGAGGTGGGGGGCACACCGCATCAACAAGGGCACCTGCACAAGGAACATTTATATATCTAACCTCGAACTGCACCCCACAATTTCAAAATAAGAATTAAAAGAGAAAGAGAAAGAAAAAACAGATGCTGGAGAGGATGTGGCAAAAAGAGAACACTTCTACACTGTTGGTGGGAGTGTAAACTAGTACAGCCTCTGTGGACAACAGTGTAGCAATTCCTAAAAGATCTAAAAATCGACCCTCCATACGACCCTGCAATCCCACCTACTGGGACTATACCTGGAAAAACTCAAATCGCTCTATAAAAAAGATACCTGCACACGTATATTTATCGTAGTATTGTTCACTGTAGCAAGCACAAGGAACCAACTGTGCTGCCCATCAAAAGAGGACTGGATAAAAAAATGTGGTACATATACACAACGGAATATTACGTAGTCATAGAGAACAAAGGCATGAACTTCGCAGCAACTTGGATGGACTTAGAGTCTATAATGTCAAGTGATCTTTTACAGAAACAAAGAACTGTTCTTACTCATAAGCGAACCTTGAACAATTATGGTAATACTATAAGAAAATGACTGACAGTAGCAGGAAACTGCCTGGAGGTGGGCGGGGAAGCAGGATTGGTAGTAGTGGGAATCTGCCTCGGGAAGGGGGGGCACACCTAATCAACAAGGGTACCTGCACAATGAATGTTTGTTTACCTAGTCCTGAATTATACCCCACATCTTTAAAATAAAAAAGTTACTTATCTCAGACTCCTATGTGTGATTCATTTCCAAACAGGAATTAATCTGAATTGACCTTTAAAATATAATACCACTGCCTAAAATTTACAATCCAAATTTTATAATATTAAAAACACTTTAAACACTTACTTGAAAAATATTTAAGTATGTAAACCCAACAGTTTGAAACTTAAATCCAAGTGAATCTACCCTCTCCATTTACTTGCTCATATTAATGAGTTTTAAACGAAGGTAAAAATTGTTGATGTTTTGCAAAAGACATGAATAGACACTTCTCAAAAGAAGATATATGGGCAGCCAACAGATACACGAAAAAGTGCTTAGTCTCACTCATCATAAGAGAAATGCCAATCAAAACCACACTGAGATACCAACTAACCCCTGTAAGAATGGCCATCATTAATAAAACAAACAACAGATGTTGGCAAGGATGCGGAGAAAAAGGAACCCTTTTACACTGCTGGTGGAAATGCAAACGAGTACGACCTCTTTGGAAAACATTGTGGTGATTTCTGAAAGAATTAGAAATTGTCCTTCCATATGACCCAGCAATCCCCCTATTGGGAATATACCCAGAGGAACTCAAATCATTCTACAAAAAAGATACCTGCGTATGCATGTTTGCTGCAGCTCTATTCACAATAGCAAAAACATGGAACCAACCATGCTGCCCATTGAAGCTGGACTGGATAACAAAAATGTGGCACAAATACACAATGAAATATTATGTAGCCATAAAGAAGAACAAACATATGAACTTCGCAGCAACTTACATGGATTTAGAGTCTATCACACTCAGTAATCTATCACAGAAAAAAAGAACAGAGTACCCTATGTTCTCACTCATAAGCGGACCTTGAACAATTATCATAATACTATAAGAAAGGGATTGCCAGGGGAGGGAGGGGCACACTTCATCAACAAGAGTACCTGCGTAATGAACATTTTTATACCTAACCTTGAATTGAACCCTACATCTTTAAAAATTTTTTTAAAGTTGATGTTTTTAAAGATCTTGAAATGAAATATAAACATTAAAAGCTTTACTGAAAATGTCTACTATACTTCTTATATTCTCATCTATTTCTTTAAGTTCCACTGTTTCAAAACTCCTTTATGGCAAAACTGATGCAACATATTTTAAGTAATAAATAATAAATGAATGTGAGGTTGATAATTTAGTGTAACAGTACTTCTAACGCTAATAAAATTTCATTTATTCGTTTGCACTTGGATGTTCCCTAAATGTAGTAAATCACTTGGATATCCCCCCTGAGGGGACATAAAGGAGCTGCTGGTGATTGTAGGAGAAACTTATGCAAGCACAAACTTTTAAAAAATGTGTGTTTCCTCTAAGCTATCCATTCAACTTGCATGAAAAAAGCAAATAAAGAGATGGAATATATACTGAGATATGATCCATCAGTTGAGAAGTGGTTTTTAGGAATCACGAGTTTGTCCTTCTGCATCTTCAAACAACAGACTGGACAATAAATTACATATTATTAATGTGGGAGGAAGGAAACAAAACTGCAATGTCTGCTCAAACAGAAAAACATCAGTTGGAAGATGTCAGACAAATTACTATTGCACAACTGTATCAATGAACCTGCAACGCATGTTTCACACATTACCATGCATTAGAAATAAACTTTTGATTTTTTGGGGGGCATAAATAAGTTGCTCAATGTCCAAAATTCCAATATAAACCAAATACAATTACAATAAAATAATTGGTTCCAATGCTATAGTTAATAGAAAGTGATTCGTCTTTCACTATTATGTAAAAAAAACTGTGGCTGGATTGCTCTTTCGTGATCTGCAGGATGTCTCCAAGTGCAAAGGATTAAATAAATTCCATTATAAATTATAGAAATCACTCTAAGGAAAAAGATAGTATACTCACGAGTACCAATTCCATGGTTATTCAATTTAAATAAAACAGATTCATTACTGCAGTAAATGTAACTATAAATATGAATAACTTGAATTTAAAAAAATTTTTTAAAGATGTGGGGTACAATTCAGGGTTAGGTATACAAATGTTCATTATGCAGTTACCCCTGCTCATGATAGGACTCTCCCAACAGCCCCTGGCAGATTCCCAATACAGCTGATCCCCCCCACCAGCAGTTTCTCACTACTAACTGAATTTTTAACAAATATAAATATACACACACAAATAAATCCTCGCTGTTAAAAAAAAACAAACAAACTAGTCATTCTGTAAATATCTACAATTGTGCCAATGATGCTACCATTGTGTGAAATTTCCTGAATAGTCCTACCATCACAACATTTGGAGTAATTTTATGACACAAAATTGAGATACAGTAAATCCCCTACATATGAACCTTTAAGTTGCAAACTTTTAAAGACAAGAGTGTGCGCTCTCATGTCCAATCACATAAATTAGTTCATGTGTCTGGTATACATTGTCACATGAGTGCAAGTCACTGTAACACAAGATTTAAAATGTTTTATTTTGTGTGTTTAAAAATTTGTGTCCCCCTTATCAGCAAGGGTGCCTGAACGATGCATATTTGTATACCTAACCCTTAACTGTATCCTACAATTTTAAATGAAAAATATGTTAAAAAAATTTGTGTGAAAAGTATTATAACGCTATTGCAACACAGTACTACATAGCTGACTGTGTTAGGTGGGCATCTAGGCTAACTTTGCTGGACTTAAGAACAAATTGGACTCATGAACATGCTCTTAGAACAGAACTCATTGGTATGTAGGGGACTTACTGTATTTCAAATCATTTTTGGTAATCATAGAACAAAAATTAAAGTCTCATATTAAAATAATAGTTCAAATTGATTGCCTTTCTTATTCACATGACATGGCTCTGAATTAAAAATCAAATATATCGTCAAAGACATCAATGCTTTTTAAAAAAGCATTATCACAGGGGCCAAACAGAATTCCCAAAGAGAAGGTATCAGACTATTCTCAAAAATGGCAAAAAGTTATTACTACACCTACTTTAGTTTCCCAGGATGTCCACTTTGAGAGCAATGTTACTCATTTGAGTGAATAAGGTCACTTTTTGAGGGTGTAGTGGGGTAAAAGAAATAAAGGATGAAAACGGAAAGAAGTTACTTACTAGTCACAACTGATACACAGTTAAGTATCCTTAAAAATTATAACACACTTTCAAAATCTCAATGGTGTAATTTTGAGGACAGTACAATAAAAGATTAACTTTTTTCTTAATTCCGCTCACTCTTACATAAGAAAAAAGAAGTTGAACTAATTTACATTCTCTAATGGACAGTGCGATATTTTGAAAACACCAAATTCTACCAACAATTACTAATCTTGAATTTAAATATAATTCATATAGGAGTATTTTTCCATTTCAACATATCTGCTTTAAGATTCCCTCATAGAAAGTGCTTTGCAAAAAAATTATTTCCCAAATTTGCTAGTTAGTTTCTGTAAGCACTAGTCCTAAACATATTCTACATAAACCAAAAAATGACATTTTGGCTTGATGAGACACTTACTGAACACCTCCTACATTGAAGAAGGTTTATTGCTTCAAAATACTACAGTAATGAGACCACATATTTGTTATATTCAAATAATTTTACTTTTTTTATTTTTGAGTTGGACTTTCACTCGGTCGCCCAGTCTGGAGTGCAGTGGCCGCTCCCGGCCACCGCAGCCTCGACCTGCTGGGCTCCGGCGATCCTTCCGCCTCAGCCTTCCGAGTAGCCGGAATTACAGGCGCGCGCTACCACGCCCGGCTGATTTTTTGATTTATTGTAGAGATGAGGTCTCGCTGCCCAGGCGGGTCTCGAACCCATAGGCTCAGGCCATCCACTCACCTCAGCCTCTCAAAGGCGCGGGATTACAGGCTGAGCCATCGAGCCCGGCTAATTTTACTTTTTAAAAAAAATTTTTTTTTTGGCCTCTAGAGGGGAGGATCATTAACATTTTTCAACTAGTAGTGTATTAGAACACTATCACAAAGGTTACTATTGGTCAAAGTCCAAAGTAACCTTTAGACCATTACTTCACATACATTTACATTACTTTGTACCTTTGTACCTTGACTTTTTTTGATTATTTAAAAAGCATTATAAATTAAATCACATAGTTCAAAATATGAATTTAACACAACAGAAGAAATGTCTAAAAACTGATTTGGGAAAAAAATAGAAAGAAAAAAAAACACCTCTCTTTAAGTTATCTAAATCTGGGGGCTTGGTTTAATCGTGTGGAGGACAAATTTATATAGTACTATTTTGCACAGTCTGTTTATCAGTCCTTCCACACTCAAAAAAACATAGTATAAAATACAGCAAAGGCCAGGTGCAGTGGCTCAAACCCATAATCCCAGCATTTTAGGAGGTTAAGGCAAGAGGATTGTCTAAGCTCAGGGGTTCAAGATCAGCCTGGGCAACTTGGTGAGAACTTGTCTCTAACAATAAATCAAAAAATAAGTCAGGCATACTAGTGCACACCTATAGTTTCAGCAACTTGGAAGGCTGAGGTGGCTGTGAGCATGCCACTGTTCTCCAGCCTGGGCAAAGAGTGAGACTCCGACTCACAAAAAAAACCCCAAAAAGCACAGCAAAAAGGTTGGTTTAAAAAAATAGCTCTTGCCTTTAAAAAAAAAATTTTTTTCTAATAATACTCTCTAGTAAGACACGTACAGCAAAGAAATTGAGACAGAAATTAAGTAACTTCCTCATAGTATCAAAAATTACCTAGTTATTAGTACATAGCTCCTTTCTCTCACCCCCCAAACTATACTGTCTCTCTCCACTTTAACTATAGGAAAAGAGAAAATACACATAAAATTAAATATTAACACAGAACAATGAAAGATCTTCCTGAAAATTATAAAACTTACAATAAAATCAAATAAGCTTACTGTGTTGTGAACATCCAAACATCTACAGTTAATATTCTGATTTCAAAGTAAATCCAAGATACTACATATCAAAGAGAGCAATTTAATCTACAGAGTTTAATTTAAAATGAAGTTGCAATGGCAACAATTTTATCTTATCTAGATCAAATAAATATATTAAGATGAGAAAATTTGGGATGACAATTTCATGCTAATCAATATTAAAATTCAACCATAAGCTTTCAAATGCTTATGGTTCTTTAGCAAAACAAAGAAACACACACACACACACACACACACACACACACACACACACACACACACACACACACACACAGAAGGATATCAATTAATAAATAGGTTACTGAATAACTGGAGCAACTAAACAATAAGACAAGTCACTTATTTCCTTCTCTGGGCTTAATTTTCTTATCTATAAAATGATATGTCTATTCTAGAACTATATTTCTTTATATTAAACCTAAATACAAAAACTTAGTCTAAAAATGTTCATAAGAGGTGGAGACAATGCAAGACAGTTCCTTGCTGAAACAGTTGAAGAGATATAACATGTAACTTATCAAGAAAGGCAACTTTTATAATGTAACAAACGAGAAGAGGTTCAACCTACAATGATTTCTAGAAATTAAATCATCCATGAATAAAACTTTAAAATATATTTTTAAAAATGGTATTAAAGGTGATTTTTGTCATATTTCAGCTGTCTAAAACCCAGTGTGCAATACAATTAACTTCATCAGTACACTATTTGTTTACCCTTAGGATACTTTTCTCAAATCAGAACATTTGCCGAAATTACCTAGAGAGAATGCTTTCAAATCCTAGCCATTCTTGTATTGTAACTTAGATACCAATATCAACTATAACATCTCATTTGAAGGTCATTTACAGGACTTGACCATTTAAGTTTACATTTTCTTCTACAAAACTAGAGCATGAGTTTTTCTTAACAGAAATACTTGATATGCTGAAAGGGTTAACTAGAGCCTTACCACACACCATAGCTCCAGTGTCTTAAGCAAAGACCCACCAAAGTCAAGGTTAGAAAGTTAAGAGTTAAAAGAATACTAGAGGCAGAAGAAAATAAGACATTGCCCACCACCATCCAAAGTACTTCTTAAAAATGCCCAAATACAATATGAATACTGCAGAAATAGAGAGCACAACAGAGCTGTTCCCAGTCTCAGCATAATTTCATACCTTTCTTTCTTCACTTATAATTTAGGGCTTTTGATTCTAAAATATTCCTATACCTACAGGGGGTAGGGAGATTAAAGTAGGCTTGTTAGTAAACTACCAAGTTCTTCCTCTATACCAAAAGCAATTTAAGAACTCAAACTATGACAAAAAATAAACATACTTTGACACTTAAAAATTCAGCCTTATCCTTTTTTTTTTTTAAATCCTTCTTTGGAGGGAGTCTAGAGGTTTTTTTTCTTAGTAACATTAAAATAGAAACAAATAACTAGATAATCAAATGAGGCTGTATGAAGGAAGTCTGATAATTTTTCCACTCTTGCTTTAGAAACAAAAACAAATGAAGATCTTTATAATTTCACTTTGAGAGGAGAGCTGATGAATCAGCTAAGTAATTTAATATGAATATATATTAATTTCAGAGAGCCACATTGGATAACAACAACAACAAATCAGTAAAGGCTAATATGTATTTAGGGTATTTACTTTGTGCCAGGCATGATGTGTAAGTGCTTTAAGCACATTACCTCATTTAACTCTTTTAATAGCCTATGTGACATGGATACTATTATTAAACCTATTTCACAGGTAATTTTATGTAATGTCTTCAAAGTCACACCACTGGTAAGTAAGGGAGCCAGGATTCAATGCCAGACTTCAGTGCTTACGATGTTGATCATCATGCTATGCCACCTAAATAGCCAGAGAACTTGCTTTAGCTTCTCTCAAATCTGTTCTTTTCTCGATTTTCCCCCTTCTACTCTCTAGTTCTGCTCACTGATCATATCATTGTAGTAATCCCTCAGCTTTTTGAGTGCTTTTAGTCTCTTTGTGCCTCTTAAAAGCTTTTCTCCCTAGTGCAACCAGCAGTTCTTTAGCATCAGACATTTAATTCTTTCACTTCTTGTTTCAAATCCCGTTTGGCTCCTCATTTCACCTAGGCTGAAGTCCATATATCACTAATAAGGTCTAGTTAGTGGCAAAAAAGACAACTACACTAAACTATCAGCCTCTATATTCATTTACTATCCAACAGTTAAAATGCTGCAACAGTATGGGTATAATGGAGTCTTTTGTTCTAGCTTGCACAGTCATGTGCTACATACCATTTTAATCAGCAACAGACCACATAGCCAATGGTGGTCTCATAAGATTATAATACCATATATTTACTGTACCTTTTCAATTTTTGACATATTTAGATACACAAATCATTAGCACTGTGTTACAACTGTCTACAATATTCAATACACAAACATAATAAACAGGGTTGTTGCCCAAGAGCAATAAGCTAGCTATACCACAGCCCAAGTATATAGTAGGATCTACCACCTAGGTTTGTGAAATGACACTCTGTGATGTTTGCACAATAGCAAAATCACCAGAGGATGCATTTCTCAGAACATATCCCATTGTTAAGCAATGTATGACTGTATTTGTTGCAAGAATGGATTACTTGTTTTGAAACAGTGGAACCATCTTAACCATTTCTAAGTGTACACTTCAGTAGTGCTCAGTATAGCTACACTGTTACATAACCAAGCTCTAGAACTTTTTTCTTAAAAAACTGAAAACCCGTACCCATTAAACAGCAACTCCCCATTTCTCCCTCTTGCTGCCCTAATCCCTTGTTATCACCATTCTACCTTCTGCCTCTGTGCATATGACAACCCTACATATCTAATGTAAGTGTAATTATTCAGTATTTGTCTTTTTTGTAACTGGCTTATTTCACTTAGCATGCCCTCAAGGTTCATCCATATTGTAGCATGTATTAGAATTTCCTTCCTTTTTAAGGCTGAGTAATATTCCATAGTACAGATATACCACACTTTGCATATTCATCTATGTGTACCTGAGTTGCTTCAGTGTTACTGCTACTGTGAATAATGGTACTATTAACATGGGTGTACAAATTGAAAGATCTCTCTTTCAATTATTTTGGGTATATATTGCGAAGTGGGATTGCTAGATCAGATGTCAATTCTATTTATAATTTTTTGAGGAAGTGCCATACTGTTTTCCACATTGGCTATACTATTTTACATGCCTACTATCATGGCACAAGAGTGCTAATTTCTCCACATCCTCGCCAACACTTAGTTTTTTGTTTTTTTTTTGATATCAGTCATCCCAGTGGATATCAAGGTGGCATACATTGTCGTACTGACTTGCAATTCCCTAAGGAATAGTGATGTTGAGCATCTTTTCATATGTTTACTGGCCATTCGTACATCTTCTTTGAAAAAATGTCTATTTAAATCCTTTGAATTGGCTCAGTTTTTGGTTGTTGTTTTAGGAGCTCTCTATATATCCTACATAGTAATCCATTATCAGATATGTGATTTGTAAATATTTTCTCCCATTTGGTGGAATGCCTCTTTTGCTTTTTGATAGTGTCTTCTGATACAGAAAAAATTTTTAAATTTCATGTTCAATCTGTCTATTACTTCTTATTGTTTGAGACATATAAAAAATCACCACCAAATCCAATGTTGTAAAGACTTTATTGATGTTTTCTTACAGTTGCATTGTCCTAGGTCTTATATTTAGGCCTTTGATGTGTGCTAAATTAATTTTTGTATATGGTGTGAGATAAGGTTCCAACGTCATTCTTCGACATGTAGATACTGTTTATCCAGTACTATTTGTTGGAAAAACTGTCCTTTCCACATGAAATGGTCTTGGCCTCCTTACCTAGAACCATTTGACTATATTTGTGAAGGTGTATCTCTAGACTCCATTCTGTGCCATTGGTCAGTATGTGTATCTTTACGACAATAAAATACTGTTTTAATTACTTTAACTTTGCAGTAAGTTTTGAAATAAGAAAGTGTGAGCAGCACAGCTTTGTTCTTTTTCAAGACTGTTTTGGCTATTTGGGGCACCTTGAGATTCCATATGAATTTTAGGATGAGTTTTTCTACTTCTGTAAAAAAAAAAAAAGTCATTAAGCATTTGATAGGCACTGCACTAAATCTGTAGGTCACTTTGGGTAGCATAAATATTTTAACAATGTTAAGTTAAACAAAAGGACACGCTTCTTTTTACTTACATTTTAATTTATTTCAGCAATTTTATAATTTTTGTTGTACAAGTTTTTCCACTTTGGTTAATTCATAAGCATTTTATGGTTTCAGATGCTATTATATATGAAACTGTTTTTGTAATTTTGTTCACTGGTAGTGAACTGTTAACAGAAATGCAACTAATTTTTGTGTGTTGACTTTGTATTTTGCTACTTTTGCTGAGTTCACTAATTAGTTCTTACAGTGTGTGTGTGTGTGTGTGTGTGTGTGTGTAATTTTAATGGTGTTCTATTTATAAAATATCATCTGTGCTAGGCGTGGTGACTCACGTCTGTAATATAAGAAATTTGGGAGGCTGAGGCAGGAGGATTGCTTGAGTCCAGGAGTTTGAGACCAGCCTGGGCAACACAGAGACCTCATTTCTACAAAAAGTAAAATAAATTAGTCAGTAGTGGTAGTGTGCACCTATAGTCCCACATACTTGAGAAGCTGAAGAGGGAGGATTGCTTGAGTCCAGGAGTTCAACACTGCAGTGAACTGCGATCGTGCCACTGTATTACAGTCTGGGTGATAGAGGGTCATAATTTTACTTCAGTTCTAATCTGCATGCCTTTTATTTCTTTTTCTTGCATAATCACTCTAACTAGAACTTTCAGCAGTAACTGCATAGAAATGGTGAAAAGTGGCATTTTTGCCTCTGATTTTAGAGGATAAGCTTTTAGTCTTTCATTGAATATAACTGCAGGTTTTTCATATAAGACTTTTAACATGCTGTGGCAGTTTCCCTCTATTTCTAATCTTTTGAGTATTTTCATCAGGCTTGAAGTTCAATTTTGTCAAATGCTTTTCCTCTATCAATTGAGACAATCATGTTGTTTTTCATTCTTCATTCTGTTAATGTAGTATTACACTGATTGATTTTCCTATGTAGAACCATCCTTGCATTTTACTTGGTCATGGTGTATAAACCTTTTAATGTACGGTTTGGTTGGTTTGCTAGTATTTTGTTGAGGATTTTTGCATCAATGTTAATAAGGTATACGCATTTGTAATTTTCTTGCATTTTCTTTGTCTGGCTTTGATATCAGAGAAATGCTGGCCTCATATACCTAGATTGGTATTAGTTATTCAAATGTTTGGTAGTATTTGCCAGTGAAGGTATCAGGTCCACGTCTAATCAGATTTTCTAATTCTTTGTGATTTAGTCTTGGGAAATTTTGTTTCTAGGAATTTTCCCATTGAATCTAGGTGACCCATTTGTACAATTTTTCACAGTACTATCATACAATCCATCTTATTTCGTACAACAGTATAGTAATCCCCCTACCATTTGTGGTTTTGTCTTCCATGGATTCAGTTACCCATAGACAACTGTGACCCAAAAATAGGTGAGTACAGTACAATAAGGTATCTTGAGAAAGGGCACATGCAAGTGCATGCATAAGTGCACACATAAGCTCACATTCACATAACTTTTACTACAGCATATTGCTATAACCAACCATTTCATTTTATTCATTATCGGTGTTAACCTCTTAGTGTGCCTAATTTAAACGTTATCATAGGTATGTATGTGTAGGAAAAAAACAGTATATATAAGGTTCAGTACTACTAAGGCATCTACTGGGGGTCCTCAAACATATCACTCATGGATAAGGTTAAACTACTCTAAAGTCCTTGTCTTTATTCCTGATGATAGTAATTAGAAGGTTTTTGTTTCTTAGTCCATCTAGTTGAAGGCTTGTCAATTTTGTTGATATTTTTAAGAACCGACTTTTGTTTTCAATAATTTTCTCGACTGTTTTTCTATCCTCTATTTCATTGATCTCAGTTCTCAACTATTATTTCCTTCCTTCTACTAGCTTTAGGTTTAGGTTGCTCTCCTTTTTTCTAATTCTTTAAGTTGTAAAGCTAGGTTGCTGATTTGAGGTCTTTCTTGGTTAAATAGAAGCATTTATAGCCATACGATTTCCCCCTTAGCACTTTTTTCACCATATGCCAACGTTTCGGTATGTTGTACTTTTGTTGTTTGTCACTGAGCATTTTCTAATTCCCGTTGTGGTTTCTCCTCTTTGATCCACTCATTGTTTAAGAGTGTGTTGTTTAATCTCCACAATTGTGTAAATTTTCCAGTTTTACTTCTGTTACTGATTTCTCATATCATCTCATGTCATTGTGTTCAGAAAAGTAACTTTATATAATATCCATCTTTTAACATCTATTGAGATTTAATTTGAGTTCTAAATGCCCCATATGCACTTGAGAGAAATGCATATTCTACTGTTGGGTACTTTTAGATCTAATTGGTCTACTGTGTTAGGTCCTCTATTTTTTAATTGTCTTCTTCTATCCATTACTGAAAAGGGGTATTAAAATGCACAGTTATTATGTAGAACGGTCTATTTCTCCCTACAATTCTCTTAGTTTTTGTTTCGTATATTTTGTTTGGCCATTTGGTGTGTAAGTGCTGTAGTAAACCTTTTACTAACATGTAACATCCTTGTCTCTTTAATCCTTTTCTGATTTAAAGTCTATTTTGTGTGCTTTTAGTATAGTCACCTCTGCTCTCTTTTGGCTACTATTTGCAAGGATATTTTCTTCCATTCTTTTCCCTTCAATCTGTTCACGTATTTGGATCTAAAATAAGTGTCTCCAGACAGCATATAATTGATCATGTATTTTAAATTTATTCTGTCAGTCTAGGTTTCAATTAGAGTTTGATTCATTCACATTTAAAGTAATTACTGATAAGGAGGGACTTCTGTCATTTTGCTATTTTCTATATGCCTGATTAGCATTTCTGTCCCTAATTTTCTTTATTTCCTTTTATTTTTATGGCTTTTTTGTGTGTGTGGTTACCATAAGGATTACATTTCACATCCTAAAATTATAACACTATAATTTGAACTTATGCCAGCTGAACTTCAATAACATACAAAAACTTTGCTCCTTTACAGTTCTGTCCTCACCCCTTTCAGTGGCTGATGTCACAAAATTGCATCTTTATACACTTTCTGACCCAAAAAATAATTTAAAAAATGCATTAGTCTATTACATGGAAAACAAAATGTGGATATACAAACCAAAATCACAATACTACTGGGTTTTTTTTTTTAAACTAAAAATTGATTATTACAAAGTGTATTAGTCTCTTAGATCATGTAGAACACAAGTTGTTGTTACAATAATTCTTTTACAATTGTCCATACATTTACCTTTACTGAGATCTTTATTTCTTCATATACCTTTGAGTTACTATCTGGTGTGTTTACATTTATTTCACTTTGTATAAGTCCCTTACGCAGTTTCTGCAATGCAGGTCTAGTGGTAACTCCCTCAGCATTTCCCCAATAATTAACATGGGAATATTTTAATTTATCCCTCATGTCTCCTTTGTACTAATAAAAGGCTAAGTTTCTCTTTCTTTACTTTTATAATTTTTTTTTTTTTTTTTGAGTCGGAGTCTCACTCTGTCACCCAGACTGGAGTGCAGTGGCCGCTCCCGGCCACCCCAGCCTCGACCTGCTGGACTCCGGCGATCCTTCTGCCTCAGCCCTCCGAGTAGCCGGAATTACAGGCATGCGCTACCACGCCTGGCTGATTTTTTTATTTATTGTAGAGATGAGGTCTCGCTGCCCAGGCGGGTCTCGAACCCGCAGGCTCAGGCAATCCACTTACCTCAGCCACCCAAAGGCGCGGGATTACAGGCTGAGCCACCGAGCCCGGCTATTTTTATAGTTTTTTAATAAGAGTTAGGGTCTAGCTATGTTGCACAGACTAGACTTGAACTCCTGGCTCAAGTGATCCTTCTACTTCAGCCTTTCGAGTAGCTGGGATACAGATGCACACCACCAAACCCAGGAGTAAAAGTCAAAGGGAGATAAGCATTTCATTACTTATAAGGGATCCTCAGTGGGATTATCAGCAAATGTTTTAATTTATCCCTCATGTCTCCTTTGTACTAATAAAAGGCTAAGTTTCTCTTTCTTTACTTTTATTTTTATAATTTTTTAATAAGAGTTAGGGTCTAGCTATGTTGCACAGACTAGACTTGAACTCCTGGGCTCAAGTGATCTCCCTCGCTTTTGAAGGGCAGTTTTGCCAGACACAGGATTCTTTTTTTCTGAGATGGGGGTCTTTCTATGCTGCTCAGGTTGGTCTTGAACTCCTGGACTTAAGCATGCGTTTCATTTCAGCCTCCTGAATAGCTGAGATTACAGATGCATGCCAGAGTGCCTGGTTCCACAAATACAGTATTCTTGGTTAACAGTTTTTCTCCTTTAAGCACTTTGAATATACAGTCCATTACACCTTTTGGCTTTCAAAATGTCTGAAAAAACATTTGTTGATAATCCCACTGAGGATCCCTTATATATAATGAAATGCTTATCTCCCTTTGACTTTTACTCATTTGACAATAATGTGTCTTGGTGATATATTATGTCTCTTAGACACAATAACGTCTCTTCGAGTTAATCTTACTTGGAGTTTACTGAACTTCTCTAATGTTTACACTCTTGTCTTTAACCATGAAATTTGGGAAGTTTTCTATCACTACTTCTTTGAATATTCCTTCTGTTCCTTTCTCTCTGTCTCTCTCTCTCTCTCTCCCCCCTTTTCCTCAGGCTCTCAAAATATGCATGTTAGTCTACCTGGTGGTGTCCCACAGCTCCCTTAAAATTTGTTCATTTCAATATTTTTTCTTTGTTTCTCAGACTCAATAATTTCCATTGTCCTATATTCAAGTTGACAAATTCTTGTTTGCTTGAATCTGCTTTTAAATTCGTCTAGTAAATTTTTCATTTCATAAGCGATTGCACTTTCCAGCTCCAGAATGTCTTTTTGATTTGTTTTTAGGTATTCTATTTCTATTGATATTATTTCTATTTTGTTCATTTATCATTTTCTTGACTTTTCTCACATCTTTCTTTAGTTCTTGAGCATAGTTAAGCTGGTTACTTTAAAGTCTTTGTCTAGCAGATCAGCCACTACGTCTTTTTCAGGGACAGTTTCTATTGACTTTTTTTTTCCTTTGAATGGGTCATACTTTCATATTTCTTTGTATACCTTGTTTATTTTTTTTGTTGAAAACTGGACATCTGAATCTAATACTATAATAGTAACTCTGAGAATCAGAATTTTCCCTTTCCCCAGGATTTGCTGTTTTAATGGATTTTTGTTTGTCTGTTATAAGTTGTTGTTATGTGCTGTTTCTGTGCCAAGGATCAGTCTTTTTAGGTCTCTTTTGAGTCTTTAAATTCTCTGGGAATACAAAGCCACTCTCTAATTTTTCCTGTACATGCAGTTGTTTATGATTGTCCTAGTCTTTCATGTCTGGCTCCCAAATAGGAAAAAGAAAAAAATTAAGTGGAGGGCAGGGAAGGGAACTGTCCGGTTATGTTCCCTGGAAATCACTTTAGCCAAAGTGGGAAGGCCTTGCAACATTTAATGGGAGGTGTAACAACAGTGGTGTCCACTTCTTAGTTTGCATCTCTGTGATCAGAAGGAGCAATCAGAGCATATATCTCCAATATTTGGAGGACAAGGTCCTTTTTACTCACCCTGGCTCCCATGAGCTGTGTGCAGACTGCTCCAGAAACACATGCACAGCTGCCTGCCAAAGGGCTGAAGGGAAGGAGGGATTAGGCACTTGCTACTGTGCTAAGAGCTAAGGTTGGCTGAAATTGACAGCAATTTACTATCCAAGCCTTCCCTGGAACTTGCAAGCCTTAAATAGGCCCCAAAGTGTCCAAATAGTTACATCAGACAGACTCTGCCAGTGAGATTGTTGTCTAGGTGGGGAGACAGATTCATGGTGCTTACTGCTCCATCTTCCCTAAATCTTATCTTCATCCATAATGTTTTGGACAGAAAATGTACAAAGAAGGGGGAAATAAATCAAAATGAAAGGTAACTGAATTATAAGATAGTTTTTGTGTTTTCTTCCTTTATAATAACTAAATATTACTTTTTAAAAAACCAGGGTGGGGGAATAAAATTTATTTAATAAGACAGTTTGCAGGGAGAGTTTTAACAGCCTTGATGAGAACTGTTAGAACTAATTATACGAGGTTTTTTTTAAAAGAGGGTTGACATTTTTAAAGTTTTCAACTAGATAGTCATTTTAAAAAGCTGAAGTTTACTAGAAAAGGGAGATAATATATACATTTAAGATTGCTGCTTTTGAAATAATGTTATCATTTACTATCAATGTTCTCATAACCCATTCAATCTCACTTGTATGCAAAATGGGGATGATACCTACAATGAAAGTCTTCTGTGGGCATTAAATGATAACACATGAAAGTGCTTAATTATTACTTCTATCCCGCCCACTACAGATCAGAGAAGTAGTACTACTGAAAAGAACAAGGGACTACTAGGAACTGAATGGTGATATAAGCATTCCTACACTACCATAATTTATAGATCAAGTACATAAACTTCCTACGCGACTGAAAAATGATCAAACCGTTTTCAGCTATGACACTATTTCAACCTGTAAGACATTCACCTATTGAGCCAGCTAGTCACAGCCTTCCCACCCAACTGTTGTTTTTCATCCCTCAATATCAAACAAACTGAGAATATTTACCAGGCAATAAAGGCAACGTAAACAAAACATTTTTAAAACTATCAGCTAAAAATATCTATCTGATGAAAAGAACAGTTCTATGTTCTTGGACTTTCTAAGAAACATTTTCTTCCAGCTAATGTCCCTATACTCAGCAAGTGAAATTAGAAAACAGTTTCTACTTGCTGTCAATATGCGTGTAAGCCATACCACTATTAATTTTCCACATCAAATATAGAAAAAAAGGTGGAATCCCACCTGTCCCAGTGATTGTCAGAAATCTTTACTTCTGATTAAACACAAACTCAAATACATTAGGGCATTGCACAAAAATGACTTTTGCCGCATATAACCTCATTTTCTTTAATAGCAAACATAGCAATGATATCAGTTATTTGACTCTAGGTTAGCTGTTTTTTAAAAACTGTTTTTCTCATCTAAAGAAACAGTGCATAAGCAAATTACAGACTAACAAAAGATAGAGAAATAAGCTGAAAATCTAGTAACAGTCACCTGAATTGTTAGTGGAAATTATGTGATAAGCATCATACTTACAAATCTGATAAATGTGATACAAAATTATAAAATAAAATACATTCTCGGGGCAACCCCTTTGGGTCACCTCCCACTATGGGAGCTTCTCTGTCCTCTCAATAAATCTTGCTTTCTCAAAAAAAAAAAAAAAAATTCTCAGAACATTAGATTTCTATAACTGTTAATCCCAACCCTTCCTTTATACACAAATAATTAAACAATCAGAGTAACCTGGTGTGAAAAGGTAATAAGATTTTTTTTTTTAAACTTTGGGACATGCCAAGATTAGGGTAGTTAGCAGAAAGGGTTAAAGTCAAAAGATAGGAAAAAAGGTCATGATAAACCAAGGGAACACAAACTAAGAAAAGGACGGGAGAGCAAAAGTTATGAATAAACAGAATCTATAAAAAAGAGAAAAGAAATAAGATGAAACTAAAAATTAAATGAATTGTAGGTAGAAGCAAGTGACTGGAGGGTAACTGAGTTTTGTTAACAATAAGAACATTCAAGAGTTAAGCAGACAGTTCCATCCTTCCTTGAAGTTGGGTGTTCTAAACTTTCTTGGTTCCTGGACAGTTCTCTCCCTTTTCTCAAGGGAACAAGGGTTGGCCTCACTCTTGGTAACCTAAAGAGCATCATTAAAATGAATGGACCTACAACATCAATACCTGGATGATCTTCAGATTTCCAATATTCACCCACCTGAGTAGATATCTGAATTCAGCTTAAGTAGATACTGCAAAATTGTTTTCCTGGTGTTGACACAGTTCACACTTTCCATCAGCAGCGCACGAGCATTCCTGTTGCTCCACATCCTAACCAACACTTAGCATGTAAGTCTGGTTCTTTTTTTTGTGAGCCATTCCAGCGGGGATATGGTGGTGTCTGAAGCTTACATTTGCATTTTCCTGATCACTAATGGCACAGACTACCCTTTCACATGTGTTTATTATCCATTTGAATATCCTTTCGTTATGAAGTACAGGTACGAGTCTTTTGGCTTTCCCCCCTTTATTGAGCTGCCTAAACTTCTGTAGTGATCTCCGGAAATCTCTCCGTCTTTCTGACATAAAATCTTGCCAGTTACATCTCTTCAAACTGGCTATACAGTTAACATGATTAGCTACCTAAATATCTTCTTTCTTCCCTATTCAATTTAAAATCTTCCAACTCATCTTTTGCCATCGGGGTCAAAGATAAGTATCTTCCCAGATAGAAGCTGAAAACTCTGTATTATTACTACTAATCATTTTTCACTGTATCCAAGATGATTTACTTTATGAAGTATTTAGGTAACAGATGAAAGAACAAGTTGTATATGTTAGCTAAAGTGAATCCAGTTTTGAAAAATTACAGGCCAACAAAAACTGACCAACAGAAGTTACTTTTATAAGCCCTTGATAAATTATTTTTATTCCAGAACATTAAGAGAACTAAAGAGGGTTGGTAACTTGTTTTCTTCCTTGATTTTACCAAAAGTGTAGACAGTATAATACTATCTCTATTGAGGTGCTTAAAAACAAAAAACAAGATTTGCTGCCCATGCATGGATTACTGCATGTAATTTAGTAACTAACTCCCACTGTTAGGAACTAACCAAATTCCTGATCTTAATAACTAAAATGTGGAGAGACAATATGAAGTTTCTTTGCTGGTAAATAAAGGTCAGTTGTGATTCTATGTACTGATTTTTCGACAACTTATCTAAGAAGATGGCAAAGCCTTGACTACTTGGCTCTAAAAGGGAAGTAAAATTTGACTACATCTTTTCCCCTCCATCATCATTGTATAACACAAATAAAAACCTGCAAATTGGTCCTACAATACTCATGAAATCACTTACATAAAGTATACACTAAAAATAATAGTTAAAAAACTCTATTTGCATTCTTAAGCCTTTGCCAGTTAAGCCATATTCATACGCAAAGCTTAGTTTTATACAATTTATAAGGCAGACAAGTATAGAAAGAGTATCTGCTAAAAGTTTCTAATGTTATAGTTGATTCAATGGTGCACACTAACAGTATGACTCCCCATCACCTTGATGTTTAAAAATTTTTAAGAGTTAGTAACAAGTCTGCCATCTAGCTATTTTGAAAGTTTCCTAGGCTTATGTCAAATTTAAGACAAAAGAAATGAAGATGTCAAATAAGCAAAGATTACTTCTAAAATTGCAGAAAAAGCAGCAACATCAAGCTGATCTGAGAGAGCATGAGGAGAAAATTCCATTACAGCAAATAGAAACATGATTTTTAGAAGATCTCCAAAGTCAGTCTTGGGCAACACTTAGATGGCAAAACCACGGGATTCTTTTGGTAAAAACCTTATTTCTTCACATCCCACTTTATTTCAAGTATAATGTGTTCAAAAATTGTTTTTTATACAATTTCCTCACAAAGTAGGTTGAGAATAAATTTTTCTTCTGGGGGTATTTAATGGTGATTCACACATGAATCAGTCCTTCGCAACGGAATAAGAACAAACCCACAAATATCAAATTACAAAAGAAATGCTTATAGATTCCCACTGCAGAAAAATCAACATCTCTAAAAATTACCACTTGGATTCTTCCTCTCTAATTGTATATTTTCCTCTGACTCCTCCTTCTTCTTTTTTTTTTTGGATTTGGAGTCTCATTCTGTTACCCAGACTGGAGTGCACTGGCATGCTCACAGCCACTGCAGCCTCGATCTGTTGGGCTCAGGTGATCCTTCCCGCTTTCCAAGTAGCTGGAACCACAGGTGTGAACTACCACATCCGGCTAATTTTTTTGATTTATTGTAGAGACGAGGTCTTGCCATGTTGCTTAGGCTGGTTTGAACTCCTAAGCTCAGGTAATTCCTCTCGCCTCCACCTCCCAAAGTGCTGGGATTATAAGTGTGAGCCACTGCTCCTGGCTTCCTCTGACTTCTAATGTCTTGAATAATTTCCACAATGTGGGTAAAGTCTGTGTGGCTCACAACCACCAAAATTTCAGTATCTACTAAAGTTGCTCCCTTATAGAAATAAAAGTGTCATGATGATCACAAACTCTGTCAAAGTCAATAAATTTAACTTTTTCAAGATAATTTTTAAATCTGCTAGTGCCAGGAAAGCCTTACCGCTAGTTTCTTAAGGAGCTGGGAGATGAGGATGAGGGAAGTATATTTTTTTCACAGTAAGCAGAAACTGTGTTTAATCAAAATCACATGTATTCTAATTGTAGATGAGTCTAGAAATAATCCTATGATTTAAAAAAATAGCATCAAAAGATGGTCTATCACATTTCCTTTATAAACTATGCAGAAAATGCTCACAGAGGCTTTTTGATAATACACAGGCACATCTTTACTAGAAAAATGTGCCGGGCTCGGTGGCTCAGCTTTGGGAGGCTGAGGTGAGTGGATTGCCTGAGCCCGCAGGTTTGTTTGAGACCCGCCTGGGCAACTTGGCGAGACCTCATCTCTACAATAAATCAAAAAATTAGCCAGGTGTGGTAGCGCGTGCCTGTTGTTCCAGCTACATGGAAGGCTGAGGCGGAAGGATTGCCGGAGTCCAGGGGGTCGAGGTTGTGGTGGCCAGGAGCGGCCACTGCACTCCAGTCTGGGTGACAGAGCGAGACTCCAACTCAAAAAAAAAAAAAAGAAAAATGTTAGCTTAATCCAATAAAAAATCATCCTGATTTTACTTTCAGATAGCTTTTAAAATTTTTATAAAATTTTATAAAATATATAAATTTGATTGACCTCAAAAAACATGGAAAATGACTACAGATTTGAAACAAAATCTATCTTTAAAAATAATTTAAAGTCTAAAAATGTTAAGAAGAAAGGCAGAATATTAATGAATTCCATAAAATAAGGCCAGCATATTATTTTCAAATAATATTACTGATCTGGTATACACATGTCCTTTTCTATACTGAAACAGAATTTTTGAATTTAAGAATAACATTGGGAATAATTTTATTCTGCAGGGGCTGCTGCCCAATGTCACAATAAATTATGCGACCTCTAATAGATTAAGAAAATTTAAATCATGGAGTCATTTCTTTAAAACTTTTCTTATAGTGAACAAGTTATTGTGGAATGAATTTAAGGGGGATAAAAACAGCAAAGCTAGACAGAGAGTATGGAGTTCTACTGTATTTGTCAATAATCATTCTAACATCAACCATGAAGATTTTAAAGGGGGGCCTTTAAACAGCACAAATTTCTCCCACGAAATCTGTTTTACAATACTGTAAATTATTTCAATTCAAAGTTCCTGTGTTCAATGTTTTGCTGATTCCTACAAAGAAGTTCAATTAGAATATGCCTGAGCATTTAACAAGCTATATTCTAAAATAAATATTAGAGATATGAAGAACATAGGGGAAATATGAGAATATTGTGAATCAAGATGTCCATGATTTAAGTCAATACAACATATTTCACAGAAATACATACTTGTAGAACAGCAGAGGTGTTTACTGGTCAAAACCCCCAGCTCAGGTCAGACAGATATAGGTCTGAATGCTGGCTCCTTTACTAAGTAGTCTGACCTTGGACAAGTCACTTGAACTTCTCTCTGCCTCAAATTTCTAATCTATAAAAATAGAATAATAATGCTGACTTCATGTTAATGTGAGGGTAAGATGAGATAAAGTATACATATAAAGTGTTCACCATATCTGGCATTCATTAATCCTTAAAATGTTAGCTACCACCACCACCATTATTATCAGTGAGAAGTCCTGTAAAACAGAACACTCGTGTGTGTGTGAGGCAGGGTGAGAGAGAGGGAGAGAATGAGAGAGCATGTGTAAAATGAATCAACATACAGAGCTTGTTATAATGAGCATAAGGGCCTCCTGGGAAGGGACAGCAACTGTCAAACCCTTCTTCCAGATGCTGAAAATTACTAAAGCTCCAACAAAAGCTCAACAATAAGAAAAAATAACAAAGGCTCATCTGACAGCATCAGAACAGAAAAAGTCGGGGCTACTGCTCCAAGTGTCCTGCCAGTCATCCCAAGGGCAAGTAGTGGTGCGCTGAGGAATTAGGCGTAAAATGTACTGAATGAGCTGGGATGATGGGAGTCCAGGCCAACTGTCAGCTACAGCACTCTTGGTTTATCGTGACTAGATTTTGTTGCTTGTTTTTGTTTGGGGGTGGGCATGGGAGACGGTAACACATACTGCATTCTATCATCTTTCCTTCTGCAAATAATTTACCAAGGTCACACAGCTAGTATACACTAGTGCCAGTATTCAGATTCATCTTTGCCAGACTCCAGAATCCAGTACTAAAACACTAATCAATACAATATACTATCCCTTTTGGTAATCCATGAGCACAAAAATGAGTTCACATTTTTCTTACATGTATATGGTAGTAGAACTCAGATGACAAACTTTAATTTGCAGAAGGAAAGTTCATGGGAATTGTTTTCAAACAATCAGAGTTTACCAGTGGTAACTGACAGAAAAAGAGAATTAACACAAAATTGAAACCCAAGAACCATGAACTACAAGATAGTATAGTCTCAGGCAAGTTATCTAATATTCACCTAAACCTCTGCAAAACAATACTTCCTTTACCTCTCAGGAGAAAATAAAACACATAAAATACTTAGTATAATAATTTGTGCTTGGTGAGCCTCAAAATAAATGGTAGCTCATCATCGTTCAACAATTTGATATTAATTTTGAGTTACCAAGACAACAATGCATGCTTAAATAGTAAAATTACTAAATTTAGGTTCTATGGACAATATTACTTAATGTGAGGCGAATGTGATAACCACTACACTACAGAAATCCGCTAATATTACTTAATGATAGTGGACAATGAATCAGGAAACATTTCACTATGGGGGGACAAAACATTCCCTGGACTATAGAGGGAGAAAAATGAAAACTTTGCTGATTATGTTTGTTGACTGCATGTGAAATTTCTCCCTCCTATGTTGGCATACATATTTCACTTCTGTATATTAAATATTAATAAACAACTAACAATGATTTATCCTTGTCTATGAATAAACTATCACTAGAAACAAGAAAAATTCGAACAATGTATTTGCATTTTGCATTTGTATTTTTTCCAGGAACTTAAAATCACCCCAAATCTGTATCTCACCTTAAGTCCCACTGCTCTGTGAAAGGCCCTAAAATTATATCTAGCCATTGTTCAAAAACACACACACACACACACAACACAAAACAACAATATGGAAGAAATATATACTTCATGCATTCATCTTCACTCAAAGGAAAAAATACAAAATAGGAACCTTGCAAAGAAATTTTGGTTGGACTTCACTGAGAAAAGTGAGCAAAATAAAATGCGAAATTAAAACAGAAAAAAAACTAGCCCTGTAATCTAAATCAACTAATTAAGACTTTAAAGGTCATATCAGTTAAAAAGACAAAAATTAGTTTTACTTAACAACACCTTTAATCACTAGTAAGAGAGCTGGCCCTGATTAAATAACATGAAATAGGTCATTCTCTGATATGTACATTTAGTTACTCTCACTGAATGTAGAACTCTTCATGCAGAAACAATGTAGTATAATTCACTGAATTTAGTTGTGACACCAACTCTCATATTTCTTCATATTTTATCCCATTTAATCCTTACTACAACTCTGAGCTGGAGGTACCATCATTGCCAGCGAAGAAAAAACACCGACAAGAAGTGAATCACCATGCTCAAGGTCACACATGTCAAATATGGCAGAGGCTGTATGGTTTGAACCCAGGTTGGCCTGGTTCCAAAGCACTGAGATTCCAGAATACTAGTTCACCTCTCTTTTAAATAATATAAACAAAACAGAAAAAAAGTTTCCATGTTAGACTCTTTTCTGAAGTAATAATGTCAAGATAAGTAAGACTTAGACAATGTTTTAAACATTTAGCACAAAAAGTTTAAATATACAGCCCTAAAGCTAAAACAGAGAGGAAAAGACAGGTACCACGGTTAATTTTCTTTAGCTGGGAAAAATCTTAATCAATAAACTCAGAAAGAAAAGCTCACAAATGTATCAAGAAGTATGCACTTGTGGACTCCCAGGCCAGACTGGTTTTTCTTGTTTTGTGTGTATATGTGTTTTGTGCCTGTTAAAATAACCAGAACAGGTGTTTCAACTACAACTTTGTGAAACACAAAAGAACAAGTACAGACAAGTATGTGTGCAAGCACAGACTTCTCTTAAGTCACGTTCAAGAACAGCATGCTGAATTTAGAACTTTCCCTATTCTTTGTTTTATTATGGTATTACTGGATTAGCAAATACTACAGATTAACAGCATATATATCTTTCATCTACTTACCACTTATTAACAGCAGAAGTCAAAGACTTCTTTAAAGACCTTTAAATTATAATAATGTGTCATATATATTTATATCAGAAAGACTTTCTGTAGGTTTATCATTAGATAGCTCCATATTTACAAAGATGAAATGATTTACAAATGTTTGCACTAATAATTTATCCAAATGGCAATAGACTTAAAAAAATACAGATACAAAAATTAACACTGAGGGTTTTAAACATTAGGGTTTTATAATGCAATTATTTCACCTAAATCATAAAAAAGTTATTTATTATGAGGGAAATACTAAATATAAAAATCAACGTGTTTTATGGAAAAGGACATCTTTTTGATTCAATTAACAATGAAAAATATTTATCAGAGCAAATATTTTTCAAAAATATTTATCACAGCAAATCTTCAGTGTAAGTCAAGTATTATAAAATAAAAAATTACTTCAAAAATTTACATATATACTACTTTAATCTTTATCACCCAAATAATGTTTCAATTTTTCAGTGACTCATGCTACTTGTCAAGATTATTTTTAAAAAGAGTCATCACCCGTTTTGTACCTAGTCCTCCACTGACAGGTAAACATTAGAGATCTTACCTTGTGCTGTTCTATGGCATCTATCCATTGCTGTCTATGATCCGGATCCTGAGCACGAAGGTACCAAACACTATCATTAACACTAATATCAAATCGACATTCATCAAAATCATGAGGCTGTGGAGAAAAAGTAGAAAATGAAAAGCAAAGCTAATTATATTTTTAGACGTGTTATAACTCATAGCCAAAATAGATGTATACTCAATCTAGGCAGGTTGGGAGACTTGTTATTTTTTAGTCTCAGATGAGAAAGCACAAAGTCATAGTTACCAAAAACCATTTTCATTTACTACTCCTCAATTGACACAAACTACAATTATCTATTTCAAAAACAGAGAGATAATACTTTTCATCCAACGCTTTGTGTTAGCTTAATTAGTAAAAAGACCACCAAAAACATAATTTTTTAAAAGGTCAAAATATGTGTTGGGGAAGACATTGACTAATTTTTCCTTACTCTATTATTCAAAAGTAAATTCCTAGTACGAGTAAGTTTTATTTCAATAAATATTCTTGATTTATCTGATTTTATACAATTGAACAGAACAAGATAAAATAATGCTAATATTTCCCTTTCAAGTATCTAAAACTAACTTCTAGGATTTTATATGTCTTTGATAGCAAGAACTAGGGGAGTTTCCAGTGAAAAGCAAAAATGAGTATTATATAAGACCTATATGAGATAGCTAGAAAAAACTCTTCATCAAAGTGTAAATATCTAGTGAAAATATCAACTTTTTGATTCAATGCTTTTGACTCTTCGTAACATATAAAATGGGCTTCAAAAAATTATTTTTAGATTCAAGGGGCACATGCGCATGTTTGTTACACAGGTATGTTACATATAATAGGGAGGTTTGGGCTTTTACTGAACCCGTCACCCAGGTGGTGAGCATGGTAGTCAAAGGGTGGCTTTTCAACCCTTAACCCCTATCTTCTTTCTCACCTTTAGGAGTCCCCAGTGTCTGCTATTCCCATCCTTATGCCTGTGTGTATTTAGCTCCCATTTACAAGTGAGAAAATGTGGCACTAAGTCCATGTTGTGCAAATGATATAATTCCATTCCTTTTATATGGCTGCATAGTATTCCATGGTACATAGGCATCACAGTTTATTCACTATTGATGGGCACCTAGGTTGGTTCCATGGTTTTGCTATTGTGGATAGCACTGTGATAAAAACTGAGTGTGTCTTTTTCATAGAGTGATTTATGTTCCTTTAGTATATACCAGTAGTGGGATTGCTGGGTTGACTGGTAACTCTATTTTTAGTTCTTTGAGAAATTGTCAAGTTGCTTTCCACAAGGGCTGCACTAGTTTACATTCTTATCAACAGTGTACAAGTATTCCTTTTTCTCCACAAAACTGCCAACATCTGTCGTTTTCTGACTTCTTAATAATGGCCATTCTGACTGGTATAGATGGTATCCCATTGTGGTTTTGATCTGCATTTCTCTGATGATTAGTGATTTGGGGCATTTTTGCATGTTTGTTGGCCACTTGTATGTCTTCCTTAGAGAAGAGTCTGTGCATGTCCTTTGCCCGCCTTTTTTTTGGAATTGGAGTCTCACTCCTTCGCCCAGGCTGGGGTGCAGTAGCACGCACGCTCATGGCCACCCCAGCGTCGACCTTCTGGGATCCAGCGATCCTTCTGCCTCAGCCTTCCAAGTAGCTGGAACTACAGAGGTGCACTACCACACCTGGCTAATTTTTATTTTATCGCCAAGTTGCCTGGGCTGGTCTCGAACCCATGGGCTCATGCAGTTCTCTCGCCTCGGCCTCCCAAAGTGCTGGGATTACAGGCTGAGCCACTGAGCCTGCTTTACCCATTTTTTAATGGGATTATTTTTTTTGCTGCTGATTCGAGTTCCTTGCAGATTCTGAATATCAGTCTTTTGTCAGATGAATAGTTTGCAAATATTTTCTCCAATTCTGTAGGTGGTTTTATTTTTCTCTGCGATGATTTCTTTCGCTGCTGAAGTTACTTAGTTTTAGGTCCCACTTGTCAATTTTGGTATTTGCCGCATCTGCTTTTGAGGACCTTGGTCATGAATTTACTGCTTAGGCTGATGTCCAGCAGGATGTTCTCTAGGTTTTCTTCTAAGATTTTTATAGTTAAGTTTAAGTCTTTGATCCATTTTGAGTTAATTTTTGTATATGGTGATAGGTAGACGTCCAGTTTCATTCTCCTGCATGTGGTTAGCCAGTTTTCCCAGTACCAGTTGCTAAATAGGGTTTCCTTCACACAATGTTTTTGTCATCTTTGTCAAAGACGACTTGGTTGTAGGTCTGTAGTTTTATTTCTGGGTTGTCTATCTGCTACCATTGGTGTATGTATCTATTTTTGTACCAGTACCATACTATTTTGGTTACTATAGCCTTGTAGTAAAATTTGAAGTCTGAAAATGTGATGCCTACTAGCTTTATTTTTTGTGCTTAAAATTGCTTAGGTATTCAGGGTTTTTTTGCTTCTATATAAATTTAAGTATTTTTTTCCTAGATCTGTGAAATATGATGCTGGTAATTTGATAGGAATTGTACTGAATCTGTAGATTGCTTTAGGTTGTATCAACATTTTGACAATATTGAGTCTTCCAATCCATAAGCATGGATTTTTCCATTTGTCTATGTCATCTTTGATTTCTTTAAACAGTGTTTTGTAGTTCTTGTTCTAGAGCTCTTTTACCTCTTTGGTTAGATGTATTTCAAAGAGTGTATGTGTGCGTGTCTATTGTAAATGGAACTGTTCTTTTCACTTGGTTCTCAGCTTGACTGTTGTTAGAATATAGTAATGCAACTAATTTTTGAGAATCAATTTTGCAACCCAAGACTTTACTTAAGTCATTTGTGAGTGTTAGGAGTGTTGATGGAATATCTGGGAGTTCTAGATATAGAATTATATCATCTGCAGAGAGAATTTACTTCATATTTTCCTATTAGGGTAATAATTTTTTATTCCTTTCTCTTACCTTATTGCTCTGGCTGGGGCTTCCAATACTATGCTGAATACATGGTTATTCTTATTTAAGAATATTTTATATCCTTGTTTTGCCTAATAAATTAGCTGAGATATAAAAAGATCACATAATATTTACCACCTCTTTTTCTACCAGACAGAGTTGAGAGAGACAATAAATTTCCCCTCCTGGAAACAACCAACCTTAGCCTTGGAAGGGAAAAGGGAAAGAATCCTCTCTGGTCAATGTAATAATAAACTTATTTGTAAACAGAATTTACATCTTGTACTTTCTAGTGTTTACATACCGTACTCTGCTGTCTGTTGTTTATTCTCTCCTTCCTTTAGAAACATGTCTTTTATGACTTTACCTCCTTACTTAGCAAAAACAATATAAAATAACTACACAATGTTCTGTAGCCTACGAAACAATTTCTCTTCTAAGAGTAAGACAGGGGATCATGGTTCTGGCTGGCTCAAGGATACAAGTTAGCCGTTTTCTGAATCACTATGCATTGGGCATCACAAGCTGCAGTGGGAGGTACGGCGTGCGGGAAAGAAGCAAAAGGAAAAAGGAAGACAACTCCGATCCTGCCGCAGTAGTTATGAATGCAGACAGACATAAAAACAATGCTTAATATTCATAAAGAAAACAATGAACATAAATTTAACTGAATATTAAATATTCAGATCTTAAAAATGGAATCCAGTTACTGAGGATAGCTTCTTGGAGAAAATGAAACGTATACACTATCTGAAGAATCAAGTAAAAAAGTAAAGTAGACGATTAGTCTACTGCTGCAAGTAGCACAAAGGTTTTAAACTTTCACTCCATAATCATTCTCCTACTTCCTGCCACTATTCCTGAAAATGTTTTACACTTTGTATTGTGTTCAATATCCTCATTAAAGCTTTAGAAAAATAAAAAGAAGTTATACATATAGTTAATAATTTACAATTTTTCTCCAGCAAACACTTTTCTGTGCACCCAAGGGAGTCATTTCTACCGTTAACCATCTGAAGAACAGGTGGCATGGAAGAGAGCCACACCAATTGTCAAGTGATACAGAAAGTCTGTGAGCAACGCAGAAGTTTTAAATTCCAGTCCAATGAAATAATGACAGAAGCCGATGTCAGTGGCTAACATGTGTAATCCCAGAGACGCAGGAGGCTGAAATAGGAAGACTGCTTGAGACCAAGAGTTCGAGACCAGCCTGAGCAACACTGTGAGAACCCCATCTCTAAAAAAAAATTAGCTAGTCCTAGTGGTATGCACCTTTAGTCCTAGCTTCTCAGGAGGGCTGAGGCAGGATGATAACCTGAGCTCAGGAGTTGGAGGTTGCAGTGAGCCATTTGCACTTCAGCCTAGGTCACGTCTCAAACAAAACAAAACAAAAAGGTGGGTCTCATACTTCACCACGCCAACATTCAATGTTAAAGGTAAAAAATCTTTTAAAATGTGAGATGAATACATGGCACTTATATCTACTCTCTACCCAAGTAACTTTGTAGGAACAGAAGAGGCATAAATAGGCAAAAGAAAAAGACAAAGGGAAAAAGCTGTCTACAGAATGAAAAGCTGCTATGTGGTAACTGACTTAGCAGGCAGGGGAAAGCTGAAAAAGATCTACAAGGGGCCAGCGCAGGAGCCCATGCCTGCAATCCCAGCACTTTGGAAGGCTAACGGCGGGAGGACTGCTTGAGCCCAGGAGTTCAAGAACCAGCCTGGGCAACATAGTGAGACCCTGTCACTTAAACAAACAAAAAAATCTACAAGGGAAAAAGAAGACAAAAGAATCAACCCAATTTGTATGCAATGCTAGAGAAGCAAAGGTAGTTATCAGGTAGCCCTAGAGGTTATAGCATGAATGGAGCTGAAATCGGAACTAACTGAGTCATTGAAAGATTGCAACTAGACCCCTGGAATACCACATATTCATTACAAACATTTGTGACTACTCATGCAATAACATATGAGGCTCCACCCTGGAGAGATTAAATCAGACATTCCTACACAGCATAGGGTAGAGGGAGATATTGGGTCTTGAACACCTGGGTTCAAGTAATACTCCCACCTTGGCCTCCCAAAGTGCTGGGATTACAGGCACGAGCCACCACACCTAGTCTTGTTGAGTAATTTTGGGTTGATATTGGCCACCATAAATGTTAAGCTGTGAACTCTGGATTCTGTTATATTATCCTGAAAAATATTTTAGCTGATAATTAATTTGCCTACACTCAAATTGCCAATTTGGTCATGGGCTAGTGTCTCAGTTCAGACTGCTTTCAGTTCAACCTGAACACACAGCTGTCCTCAAATTAGGTACAGACAGCCGGACTCGGTGGCTCAGCTTGTAATCCCGTGCCTTGGGAGGCTGAGGTGAGTGAATTGCCTGAGCCCGCGGGTTCGAGACCCGCCTGGGCAAATTGACGAGACCTCATCTCTACAATAAAAATCAAAAAAATTAGCCGGGTGTGGTAACGCGCGCCTGTAGTTCTTTCCAGCTACTTGGAAGGCTGAGACGGAAGGATCGCTGGAGCCCAGCAGGTCGAGGTTGCGGTGAACAGGAGCAGCCACTGCACTCCAGTCTGGGCGACAGAGTGAGACTCCAACTCAAAAAAAAAAAATTAGGTAAAGACTTGGGAAGAGTTTTATAGGTACCCCTTCTCTGGCTCTCTGTTTCAGGATTATCTCTTCCCTACCCACATTCTTTTGCTTGGTTCCAACAGCTAAAAAGATAGCAAGTTTTCTTCGAAAGAGTTCTGCCATGGTAGATCACAGTTCTGACTGCTTTTAGTCTGACGCAAACATGTGTGGCTCAGGAGCCAACCAGGCACTTGTTGGATAAACATGCACATAAAACGTTGAGTTCTCTTTCTCTGGCCCTATTCTTTCTGCAGTTCCCACCTCATTTTCTAGCAGACCTGGTGGCACTCGGTAACTTTCCCATGTTCTGTCAGTCAGAAAAATGGCTCACTGGTTTTTCTGTTAGAAAAACTACCACCACAATGGAGATGAGCCTTAATCCACTGTAATAGTAGAACATTTGATAATTTCCAAACATCATGCGAAACACCTGTGAAGGTTAAAGACATAATTTTATCTAAGTCTAACATCTAAATACTTTTTGTAAAAGTAAACACGGGATTAAAATTTCTTTGCCCGACAAAGAACAGTTAAATCCTATTAGATTCAAACGACATGAATCAATAAGTGCTCTAAATTATAAACCCCAGAAACTAACTCTTGCTCACTTAAGAAGAAAAGAAATTCGTTTAGATGGTATCAGGTAGCTCACATGGCCAAGAAATATTTTTAAATGTGATCAGAAAATGGAAAGGAGCCAGGAGTGACTGCAACAAAAGCCCTGCTGAGATTATACCACAAGAGTCATTTGTACGGACTGGGCTGCCTTCACTTCTGGACACTGTAAGCCACTACTAGAAACTGGCTGCTGCTGCTGCTGCCAGCACTATCCGAAGAGAAACTTCCTGTCTCTGCTTCTCTGTATAGTCCTATTATGGAATCAAAGTAAAGCTGGCGAGGAAAACAAGGGGAAGCGGGGTGGGGGGGTGGGGGGGTGGGAAAGGACAGCACAGCAGCAGTCTGACTGGCTAGGCCTAGTTCATATGCCCTTATGCTAACTAAAGGGAGTTGACAAGATGGGGAATGGTAGGGATAGGAGAGGAAATTAAGTCTTTGGCCTTTAGAGATTATTTGTGGGAGACCTTTCACTCATACATCACAGGAAATAATTCCTGAAAAGCAAAAAGGGGATTTTGATGATGAGCACGCCACTTATTAACCTAGTATCTGTCTCAAACCTCCCTCCTATACTGTTTTGTGCTGTTGGGAGTGGGATGCTGCAAACTGCATTTCACTTTTGCCGGCCTCCTTTGTTAGGTTTCGCTAACATGGGAACTAGATGGAAACTAGAAACCAGTGCGGAGATATAATTTGTGCTTTTCTGTTTGCATACTGTTTCCATCAAAACCTGCCTAGCCAAAGTCCACTCTCTACCTTCTTTAAAATGCCCTAAACGAGCTTCATCTAGCCACCTCAGTGGTACCAGTATCAGTTGTGCACGGATCACTTCTACTTTTCCCTTCCAGATTACTGAGATATTTGTGATAGTCACACTGGGAATACTCTCCTTTCTAAATGTCTGAGACTCGGTTGCACAAGGCATTTATTTTCTCTAAGCAAAGATAACAGCAAATGAATAGTGTCCCTCTCCATCTGAGTTTCAGTTCCTCAGAAATCCTTTCCTCTGAGTTCCAAAAGTACTCACTGGTCAGGCAGCTCTTTAGACTTGGACATTTAAGCCTACTTCCAAGAGACTCCAGAAGTAATGGTACAAGGACCAGTGGACAGCACCTTTTCTTGAGTGGCAAGAGTCCTAACTCTACAGGATTCTCTCTCTCCTGATCTGCTCCTTTTGTTCCTCTAGCCTAAGCAGCTGATCTCTGCAGTAATCATTTGTGTGTTACCTCAGTTTTTTCTTAATTTCCCTTTTTCCTCAACTTTTTACAATTTCCTATATTGAACACTTTCTGCTGAAATATCTCAAATGGCTTCTGGCTCCAAGTGAATCTCTAACGGATACAACAGGCAGTCCAAAAGATGCAAAATGTTGATTTCATAATGGAATGTCCTATAACCACTTAAAAAGAAGTTTCCAAGTCGGGCATGGTGGCTTACACCTGTAATCCTAGCCCTTCGGGTGGTGGAGGCGAGAGGACTGCTTGAGTCCAGGGATTCAAGGCCAGCCTGGGCAACTTGGTGAGACCTCGTCCCTACAATAAATCAAAAAATTAGCCAGGCGTGGTGGTGCATGCCTGTAGTTCCAGCTACTTGAAAGGCTAAGGTAGAAGGATCGCCTGAGTCCAGCAGGTTGAGGCTGCGGTGGCCATGAGTGTGCCACTGCATTACAGCTTAGGGGGGAAAAAAAAACACCTCCCAAGTTAGGAAATTTAATCTTGGTAAAAGAAAAATGATTAAATGGAAAGAAAATAAAGAGGTTATAAAAGTATACGCATAATTTGACACCAATCATGCTGTTGGTCTCAATAGCACCTTCCTGCCTTTGATATTTTACTACAGCTATGGAAGACCACACCATACATGAAAACTGAATGAAGAAAACCATGTATTCTACTTTTACAAGTAACAGAGAGTAAATAATTATTAAATAATTTTTCAATTTTTTAAAAAAAGTTAAGAAGTTTTAAAAAAAATCAACAAAATGCAAAAATTAGTTGTCCCTTTGTGTCAGAATTATCAGTGATATTTTTGTTAGACATTTTACATTTTCTAAACATTTGATGATGGACAGGCATTAGTTCTATAATAAAAAAATTAATGCTACAAGAAGGTGGAGTGAGATGACTAAAAAGAACTCTCCAGTGATCCATCCCCTGCATTGGCATCGTTTTGAACAACTATCTACAAAATAGCTAAGAAAACCAGGAGAAACACTACAATGCCTGGTGACAGCACAACAATAAGAAAAGATACACTGGAGAGGGTGGGAAGGACAGTTTTACAGTATCCTTGTCAGCCCTCCCCTAGCCCCGGTAACAGCGTGCAGAGAGAGAGAGAGATGCGGGAGGGGAAGAGGGAGGTGAGTATAGGGTTTTTCCTTGGTCCCCAACACTGGGCCACAGTAGAATCCAGCACTGGACAGACCCCAACCCCAAGGTCCCTGAATCCAGGCTGGACCTGCAAATAAAATCTTCTGACCTACCCATGTGTCAGGTGATGACTGGCAGTTTCTGCAAAACAGACTCCATCTCTGGCCCAAATCACTGCTGCAGCTGCCTGGGTTTCGGCCAGACATCAACAGCAGGCAGCCCTCAGCAACTGTGAACTTCACGTGCACCCTAGTACTGTGCCTGCCTTGGTGAAGAAAGAATTCCTACCTATTGCTGTGCTGCTGACCTTGTCAGTACACAGTATAAGGTGACCCCTAGCACTGCAACAGTTACAGTGGTTGCAGGCCTGGGATCACACCAGGCAACTTGGCCAGAATCTATGGACAGGCTAACTACTGAAGAATGCTTCCAGACAAAGACACACTGCGAACACTGAAATAAGTACCTACTTCTTCAATAGCAGACATAAATGCACAACCACAAGAGCAACAACAATCAGGAAAACATGACATTAACAAATGCACAAAATAAGTGCTAGTGACTAACCCATAGGAGATGGAGATGTACAAACTGCCAGATGAAGAATCTGAAATAGTTGTAAATCTTAACACATTTGAGAAAGCTGAAATCACATTAAAAAGTATCCTTTCTTATCATAATGGTATAAAACTAGAAATGAATAGTAGGAGAAGCTTGGAGAAGCTACAAATACATGGAAATTAAACAACACACTCCTGAACAACCAGTGGGCCATTAAGAAGTTAAAAAGGAAATTTAAAATTTGAAGTAAACAAAAATGGAAAACACTATATACCAAACCCAGGAGATATGGCAAAAAATCAGATCTAAGATGGAGGTTTATAGCAATAAATACCCATCAGGAAGTTGAAAAATCTCAAACCTAATGTTGTATCCCAAGAAACTGGAAAAACAAGAACTAAGGCTAAAGTTAGAAGAAAGGAAATAATACAGATCAGAGCAGAAATAAATTAAACAGAGACTAGAAAAACAATAGAAAAAAAAAAAATCAACGAAAGTAAAAGTTGGCTTTACCAAAAGATAAAATCGACAAACCTTTAGCTAGACTAAAAATACTGAAAAAGACTCAAAATCAGAGATAAAAAAGGAGACATTATAACTGATACCACAGTAATACAAGAATCATAAGAGACCTATTACAGGTTGAGTATCTCTTGTTCAAAATGCTTCAGAAGTGTTTTGAACTAGAGACTTTTTCAAATTTTGGAATATTTGCACATACATAATGAAGAATCTTGTATGTATCTTGCACAACATAATGAAGAATATTTGCACATACATAATGAAGAATCCATTCATAATGATGGAATCCAATTCTGAACACGAAATTCATTTGTTTTATATAGACCTTAAACACATAGCCCGAGGGTAATGTTATACAATGTTTTTAATAACTTTATGTATGAAACAAAGTTTTGACTGCAACCTTCATAAGAGTGACAATGGAATTTTCCACTTGTGGTATCACTTCTGCATTCAAAATTTCAGATGTTGAAGCATTTCAGATTTTGGGGCATTTTCGCATTTTGATGTATTGAATGCACTTTGAACTTAAGATATTTTCACATTTTTGAATTAGGAATGCACAGCCTGGAAAAGCAATATTTACCAACAAATAAAATAACCTAGAAGAAACAAATAAATCCTAGACACATACAACCTACCAAGATTGAATTACAAAGAAACAGAAAAACTGAACAGGTCGATAATGAGCAAAGAAACTGAATCAATAATAAAAAGTCTCCCATTATTTCGCAGTAGTGGGAAACTGCCGGGGGTGGGTTGGGGGGAGGACATCTCATCAGCAAGGGTACTTGCATAATGAACATTTGTATACCTAACCCTGAATTGTTCCCCACAAAGAAGAATTAAAAAATTTTACAAAGTCTCCCATTAAAGAAAAGCCCAGAAACTGACAGTCTCACTGATGAATTCTATCAAACATTTAAAGAACAAATACCAATTTTTCTCAAACTCTTCCAAAAAGTTGAAAATGAGGGAATACTTTGAAACTCATTTTACAAGGCCAGCATCATCCTGACACCAAAGTCAGACAAGGACACAACAAAAGAAGACCAATATCCCTGATGAAAATAGATGAAGAAATCCTCAACAATATATAAATGGTTCCCAAGTTATGGTTGTTAGACTTCATGATCTTTTCAGTGTTACAATGCTGGGAAAGCAATACAAATTCAGTGGAAACCATACAACCATTCTGTTTTTTACTTGCACTACAATATTCAATAAATTATATGACATTTTGTTATAACATTTTATTATAAAATAGGTTTTGTTAGCTGCTTTTGCTTAACCGTAGGCTAATGTAAGTGTTCTGAGCATGCTAAAGGTAGGCTAGGCTAAGTTACAATATTCAGTCGATAAGGTGTATGAATGCACTTTTAACAAGATGTTTTCAACTTATAACGGGTTTATTGGGATATAAGTATCTATCTGTACTATCAAAACAAAGTCAAGCCGGGCTCGGAGGCTCAGCCTGTAATCCCGCGCCTTTGGGAGGCTGAGGTGAGTGGATTGCCTGAGCCCGCGGGTTCGAGACCTGCCTGGGCAGCGAGACCTCATCTCTATAATAAATCAAAAAATCAGCTGGGCGTGGTAGCGCATGCCTGCAATTCCGGCTACTTGGAAGGCTGAGGCGGAAGGATCACCAGAGCCCAGCAGTGGCCGACAGAGTCTGGGCGACAGAGACTTCAACTCAAAAAAAACCCAAAAAACAAAAACAAAAAACAAAGTCAACAACACATTCAAAAGATCATCAACCATGATCATGTGATGTAACAATAGTTCAACATATGCAAATCAATAAATGTGGCACATCACAATAACAGAATGGACAAAAACCAAATGATAATTTCAATAGATGCAGAAAAGGCATCTGACAAAATTCAACATCCTTTCATGGTGAAAGCTTTTAACAAATCAGGTATAGAAATGTGCCTAAACACAATAAAGGCCTATAATGACAAACCCACTGCTATATCAAACCGAACCAGGAAAAGTTGAAAGCTTTTCCTCTAAGATCTGGAAAAAGAATGCCCACTCTTGCCACTTCTATTCAGTCCTTGCCATAGCAATGAGGCAAAAGAAAAAAAAAGTAAAAAAAAAAACAAACCTCACAACTATCCAGATTGGAAAGGAAGACGTTAGTGTGCATGATCTTATAGATAGAAAACCCTAAAGACTCCCACCAAAAAACTGTCAGAACTAATAAACAAATTCACTAAAGTTGCAGTATACAAAAATCAACATGTAAAAATCACTGGTGCTTCTATATACTAACAATGAATCACCACTCACCCCCCAAAATTGAGGAAACAATCTCATATACAATAGCTACCAAAAAATAATAAAATACTTAGAAATAAATTTGACCAAGGAAGTGAAAGATCTCTATGTTGACAACTATAAAACACTGAAGAAATAAAAGATAGCACAAATAAATGGAAAGATATCCTGTGTTCATGCATTAGTAGAATTAATAAAGTCATGTGTAGCTACAACGTCACTAGGCAATAGAAAATATTCAGCCCCATTACAATCTTATGGGACTACTGGCTTATATATGGTACACTATTGACCAAAACATTATACAGCATATGACTGTATTAAAATGTCTACATTACACAAAGTGATCTATACATTCAATGCTATCCTTAAAACATCAATGACATTCATCAGATAAATAGAAAAGGCATTTCTAAAATTTATGTGGAATCATAAAGGATCCCAAACAGCCAAAACAATCTTGAGCAAAAAGAACAAAGCTGGAGGCATCACACTACCTGATTTCAAAATATACTACAAAAATATATTTGTATTCTAGAAGAATCATCAAAAACAGCATAAAACTGATACAAAAGCAGACATACAGACCAATGGAGCAAAATAAAGAGCTCAGAAATAAATCGATACATTCACAGTCAACTCATTTTTGACAAAGGTGCCAAGAACACACAATAGGGAAAAGACAGTCTCTTTAATAAATGGTGTTGGGAAAATTGGACATCCAAGTGCAAAAGAATGAAATTACATGCTTATCTCTCACTATATGCACAAAATCAACTGAAAATAAATTAAAGACTTAAATGTAAGACCAAAAATATGAAACAATTAGAAGAAAACATGACAGAGGCCTGGCAATGATTTTTTGAATGACCTCAAAATCATAGACAACAAAATAAAAAAAGAACAAATGGAATTTCAGCCAACAAAAAACCATCTGTACAGCAATAGAAACAATAAACAAAGTGAAGAGACAACCTACAGAATGGAGAAATTATTTGCAAGCTATATATATGACATGGAGTTAATATCCAAAATATGTAAAAAAACTCAAAGAATCCAATAGCAAGAAACCAAATAACCTGATTAAAAAATGGGCAAAAAAAAAAAAAGGGCAAAGACCTAAACAGACATTTCTCAAAAGAAGACAAACAGCCAACAAATAAATGAAAAATTTCCAACACCATGAATCTTCAGGGAAATTCAAATCAAAACCACAATGAGATATCACTTCACTCATGTTAGAATGGCCATTATCAACAAGACAAAAATAACAAGTGTTAACAAGAGTGTGAAGAAAAGGGAAGCTTCACATAGTTGACAGGAATCAGTCATTATTGAAAACAGTATTGAGGTTCCTCAAAAAAAGTAAAAATAGAACTACTTAATCGTAGAACCAACAGCTTAATCAAGTAAAAGCTTGTCTTTTAGTAGTATACCATGAAAGTCAGTTAAATATGATTTTAGGCATTAATGCAATCTGAAGAATACTGAATTTAACCCTACTATGGTTGAGTCACTCCCTCTAATAGTCTACATGAGATTGTCATCACTTTGCAGGCCGATTACACAATAAAGACAGGCATTAAAGGAGGCCAACTGACTGTACTCAGAATCTAACATAGATGGTATGAACTTAGTAAAACTCCTACAGTCCAAGGAATGAAATAATGTTTAGAAAATCCAGAAAAAACTAGATTTTATCAATACTCCAGATATGGGAGACTCTAAGTCTAACCAACCATGCTTACAAGAGATTTAGACATATATCAATGAACACCATACTGACAATTTAATGATTTATAGTGAGGAACAACCACCCTGATAACCCGACATTTCGATTTTCTGGTAAATGTGTTCCTTATGCAGGTTACCCAAAACCTGCATAAGGAACATTTGTATACCTAACCCTGAATTGTACCCCACATCTTAACACAAAAAACAAAAAATACTGATGGAAAAATGAAACCTCATCTATACCTGGCCCAAGTATAAATCAAGTACTACAAAATAAAAACATGTCTAGCCCTGAAAAAAAAAAAATAATAATTCTACCCAGAAAAATCAAATGATGTGAAAGTTTCAGCACAGAATCAAATAAGACTTTTTAGTGACTAGAGCATCAAACTTAGTGCAATGTTTTCCCAATTAAGTTTTAGTAACAGAACCCTGTTTGCCACTGCCCCACCTCTCAAAATCTTAGTTTTAACACCTACATATTAAAAAACTTACGAGGCTGGGAAAGGAAAAGGAGCCCTACCAGTTTTCTTTTCCCATCAAGATGACTGCCACTCACCAAATGGCTCCTAAGACATTTTCACAAAGCAGGGTAAAAATCATCAGATTAATGTAGCCTTTGAAAATTATACTGTCCACGGGGTCCCTTTTCTTAAACTTGACAAAGGTCTGTTCTTTCAGATATCTTTTCCCTCTCTTGGGGTATTTTTGAACACACACACCCCACATGACATTCACGCACATACAAACATATAACTCCAACTGGGCCCTCTTCCCTGGTCTTCAGACCTCCACTCAACTGCCATTTCTACTATCTTCTCTTGAATGCCTAAGAGGCTTCTCAAAATAATCCAAAACCGATTCAATCTGCCTTCCCAAACTTCTGCAGGCTTCCACACTGTTGTAAATGGTGAGAAACAGTTGCTTAGACCTGAATCATGGGATTTGTTATTTCCCTCATATTCCACAGGAATTCATCAATAAATCTTGTCAGCTCTACTTCTGAAATAAATCCAGAATCCAACTGCTTCTCCTGATCTCCACAACCGTAACTCTGGTCCGAGCCACTATCATCTCTCCTCTGGATTACCTGCAATAGCCTTTGATGGCTGCCTAATTTCATTTTCCTGCTTCCATCCCTGCCTCCTACAATCTATTCTTAACTCATTTGCAGTCGTTGACATGAATTTACGTCATTCCAAATTCTGCTCCTTGTTGCCACTGACATGGATTTATGTCTTTGCAAATTGTTTCTGAATACTGCAACGTGGTTATAAGTCTGTGTTATTATATTTTGCTTGAAAATGAACAGTGAGGCAAGGAGAAAGTTAATTGAGATAATTATCTGATATCAACTGCACAATGTCGTTATTGATTTATGCAGTTGGTAAAAATTGCAAGATGGTCATTATTTTGTTGTGATTAGTGTTGTATACTTGTATTTTTATATTTCAGGGCTTTCATATTTCAACATTAAAAATAATTTATCATAATTATGAAAAATGAAGAAACATATGCTGAGATTTCTGAACTTAGTAATAGTGAGACAGATAGTGATGTAATGATGCAATGTAAGTGAAGAAATGTGTATATTATATGTATATACATATATAATCAGAGTGGTGTCTGAGGCAGATACTGGAGAGGTCTGCAACTTTCAGCTGTATTGTGAAAAAGGTGACAATTTTAAAAAGACCATTTCACTTGAGCTTAACAACAGAAGTTTGTGGCAACCAGCTTCAGATTTTTCTTATTTTCACCAGCTCTCAGTATTAGGAAAGTGAAAAATCTGCTGATTGGGAATGTGTTAACACAGCAGCCAAAGTGAACCTGTTGCAAGATCAAATCACTTCTCTGCTCAAGCCTCCAATAATTTCCATTATCATTCAGCACGAAAGTCAAATTCCTTATAATGATTCACAAAGTTCCACACAATAAGGGCCAACAGCCCTTTGCTCTGTTTTCTTACTGCTTTCCCCCATCTACCTCACTCAAGCCATATTGGCTTTCTTCAACCAGCCTTAGTTGCTGCTGTTCCTTCTTACCTGGTCCCCTCTTCCCCTAAGTGGTATGGCTCATTCTTTTCCTCCTCCGAGTTCCATTCAAATTACCCATGATACAGTTGGACTGTTGTTCCCTCCAAATCTCGTGTATTTTGAAATGTGATCCCCCAAGTTGAAGCTGGGGCCTAGTGCAAGGTGACTGGATTATGCGGGCACATCTCTCGTGAGCTAAGGGTGAGTGTTCTGGCAGGCCTGAAGGTACCCACATTCCTGAGAGTTAACAAAGAAGAGAATTTCACCTTATTGCCTATGTACTTTCAGTAAATTACTTCAAAGAATTCCTAACTTCCCTGCAGACTGTGCCCAATTAAGTGAGAGAAATGAATCCCCACTTACTCCCTTTTCTTAGCAGTCATAAGTTTGAATAATATATCAATGTAATCATAAGTCTTGTGATTTGTATAACTTTTGCATACTAATAACAACATGTAGTAATGAATGTCTTAGGCCTTATTAACTCCCTTTACTTTATGGCAAGCTTGATTAAGGCCTCTGCCAGGTGTTACTGATAAGAAGCTGTGAGATACTTCTGGCAACCAGTGCCAGGAAATGTGGACCATAAATGCCATTACTGACAAGACGTGTCTGTAACTTAAGTTCTATACAACGCTCTGCCAGTCACGTATAGGTACCAGCAACCCTGAACTTATAAAAGTGGACTGTAAAAACTGAAGGAGGAGCAGACCGATTTCAGAAAGGCCAAGAGCCAGGTTCTGCTCCCTTGATTCAAATTCAGAAATAAACGTCTTTCTACTAGTTCCTTGCCTCTTGATTTACTGGTGTCAAGGGTTAGCAGCTGAGCATTACTAGGACTGTGTCAGCACTTTCTTCTCTCTCGCTCGCTTCTGCTCTGGTCACATGACGTGTTGTCTCTCCTTGCCTATCCTGAGGTCTCGCAGATGTCAACCAAATGCTGGTGCCATGCAGAACCATAAGCCAATGAGCTTCTTTTCTCTATGAATCACTCAGCCTCAGTTATTTCTCTACAGTAACGTAAAACAGACTAATACAACTGATTATAAGAACATTCTCCCTACATTTTTACATCTGTGAAACAAGGATGTGTCTTACAATTGATATCAACTTGAATGGTCAATGTAATATATAATAATATGGTGCATCTTAAATTTGGTGGCATCAAACTCGCTAAATATGGTAATGCTTTGCCAGAGAAACCTTCCAAGACCACTTTACAATGAAAGATTTAATATAACAAATGCTATGTAATAAAAACATGTTAACAGTTTAAGAGGAAGAGACACCCTGACAAGGTCAGTCCAACTAACTGTGTGGTCTTCAAATATAAAATGTCTTTCTCAACAATTTGTTTTCCTTTTTTCTTTATAAACCTTACTTGCAAACTACTGAGGAAAATACATGAGAAAGCAAATTATAAGTATTCATTCGAGTTATTTCATTTAACTCACTGACTTGATGTACCTTCTTGGTAGTTTAACTCTTATTGATTCCTTAATTTTGGGAATGTCGAAATAAAACAAAACCTTGCTTTAAATTTTCACTCTCAAATGCTGGACAATGATTACAAGGAGCCATCAATCTCTTAATTTTAATATCTAAATCTGTATTGTTCAATACGGTGCTCATTAGCCACATGTGGCTACTGCACAATTGAAGTGGGGCTAATCTGAATTGAGATACATGCTATAAACATAAAATGCAAGCTGGATTTTTAAGGCTTGGTACAAAAAAATAATATGAAATACTTCAGAAATAATTTTTTATGACTATATATTAGAATGACAGTATTTTGAATGTATTGATTAAATAAAATATAATAAAATTAATCTCAGTTGTTGCTTTTCTCTCTTTTAATGTGGCTATTAGAAACTTTTTGGCTGGGCTCGGTGGCTCAGCCTGTAATCCCAGCACTTTGGGAGGCCGAGGCAAGTGGGCTGCCTGAGCCCGAGGGTTCGAGATCAGCCTGGGCATCTTGGCAAGACCTCATCTCCACAATAAATCAAAAATTAGCCGGGTGTGGTAGCGCATCTGTAGTTCCAGCTACTTGAAAGCCTGAGGCGGAAGAATCGCTGGAGCCCAGCAGGTCGATCCTGGGTCAATGCTGGGGTGGCCGTGAGTGTGCCACTGCACTCCAGCCTGGGTGACTGAGTGGGACACCAACTCAAAACAAAGCAAAACAAAACAAGGAAACTTTTTAATGACATACATGACTTCCATTTGTAACTCACATTATATTTCTATCAGACAGCCATAGTTTAAACCACACATTCATTTATCTATTCATGCAACTAATCAACCAATTGACTAAATATTTATGAGCAGCTATGACTTACCAAGCAGTATTCAAGGCACTGAGGATACAATGGTAAGAATGAACAAGCATGGTTCCTAACTTTGCAGAGCTCATATTAACCAAGTAATCATGAGACAATAATATAAAACTTCACTGTAACAAGCCAAGCCTAAGAAAGGTACACAATGTTGAGAAAAGCCCACAGTAACAGGCTGTTACCAAGTCAGGGAGATTAAGAGAGGCTTCTAGGGCAGTAACACCTGTGCCAACAGAGAAAGGATGAAATGGAATGAATAAAAAAGGAAAGAACATTCCAGATAGCAAGAAAAGTATAAGATCTTGTAGTAGAAAAGAGCAAGTCCAGATAAGACAATAAAAGTAGTACAGGAGGCCATAAGAAGCAGCCTGGCAAAAGATGAGATTTAAGAGGAAGACAGTGGTCAGACCACACAGGACGTCATATGACACGGGAGAACTTGAAGTTGGGAAGAAAGAGAATGGTACAGCACATTCTTTTCTTTCTCCGCTGGGCCTGACATTCAGTAGTCTTGCTCTTATTCATGGTTTCGCTTTTCATGGTTTCCATCACCTACGGTCAACCGTTGTCCAAGAATATTACCAAAAATAAAATAATTTGAGAGAGAGAGAGAGACCACAGTCACATAAGTTTTGTTACAGCATACTGTTGTAACTGTTTTACTTTATTACTGGTTGTTGTTGTTAATCTCTTACTGTGTCTATTTATAAATTAAACTTTACCATAGGTATATAGGTGGAGGGAAACACAATGTGTATACATATACATAGGGTACACAGATATACAGAAACTATCTGCTCTTTCAGGCATCCTTTGTGGGTCTTAGAATTTATTTCTTATGGATAAGAGGGAAGTACTGTACTTCCCTGAATTTTAGAAATTCATATATAACACTAATTATTTCGTCTTGAATTACGTGAAGGTAGTAACAGATTCAAACACAACAAAATTCTAATGCTATAAAAATGTTCTGTGTAATTCCTTCTAACATAAGGGCTCCTATATCCCTACGCTAATCTGAAAACCTACGAACTCCTTTCTAGAACAAAGTTTTCAAAAGTATATTGCTGTGATTTTTGTCTACAATGATAATAAAATAAAATGCTAAATTTCATCGAAAAGTTAGAGACTTGGTGTAATACAGTTTTACTAGGAGTGGTCTATGTGATTTCAAAATAAGATCATCCACATGCCCCAAGAGTCATGAAAAGCAAACTCCTGCATCCAAGCACATTTTCTATGAAAAAATGGTACTAATTTAGACTAAAAGAAAAAAGTTTTAAAAGCAAATGAATACACATACATATCTTTAATATGTTACATTCAGCCTAACACACATTTTGGCCATAAATAACTTTCTTTAACATCAACCAGCTTGCTTGGTAATTCTGAATAACATCTGGCTATTTCTGAAAATCAAGTACACACCCGAAATATAAAGATTGGCTATTACCCAATCTTTACTGACAGGTGTTTATGAAGGCATTGCACTAGACACCAGGAATGTCAGGATTATACATAATCTCTCCTTTCATGATAATCACAATCCAGTAAAACTTGCATTCAATATGATGTGACATCAGAGTCCCCAAAACATATTTTTCTAATGATAATACTACTGGGATGTTATGGGATCTTGTCAGAACTTAGTTCATTATAATTACTTAATCAAAGCATATTTTAATGAACTTATCTTAGTTTCTAAAACTGATTTTTTCCAATTCAAGTAATCTAAACAGCAAGAACAATTAAGTAACTTAAAAATATTCATGTACCTTCCAAAAAGATTTATGTAGAACTTGCAAATATAAGTTTCATTATAATTAAAGAACATGGATTTTCTTTTTCTTGAGACAGGGTGTCACTTATTGCCCAAGTTGGAGTATAGTGGCTCGATCATAGTTCACTGTAACCTCGCCCTCCTGGTCCCAAGTAGCTGAGACTAAGGATGTGCACCACAATGTCCAGCTAATTTTTTAATTTTTTTGTAGAGATAAGAGTCTTGCTATGTTGCTCAGGCTAATCTTGAAACCCTGAGTTCAAGCCATCTTCCCATCTCTGCCTCCCAAAGTGTTGAGAATTGATTATATGTGTGAGCCACAATGCCTGGCCTTAATTTTAAAATCTACTAAATTATTAGCAAATATATTTCATACAGTACTGCTAAACTCTGAATCTTAAGATTTAAGTTTCATCAAAGCTTTACACAGTTTATTTTTAAAATCATTTCTCTAAAGGCTTGATATTTAAAAGGACCACTTGGTTGGATATAAAATCTTTGATTCAAGTTTGTATTTTTTTGAGTTTAACCCTTTGCACTCAGAAGTCACTTTGTCATTTTCTTTTATTTCTTTCTTGAGTACAATTCCTTTTGTTGTTGCTGTTGTTGTTTTTCATTTTCCTTTGCTTTTCTGTCCTTTTCTATTCTTGATTTTGAATTTCTGATTCAAGGTGGTTTTCATATCCTAAATATGAGTACTGTATATTTAATTCTATTTGGAGTGCAGACTAATCGTTTTCTTTTGCTTCATGGCTGTTTTGAAGGGCTAGAGGAATTTTCTTCCACTGGCTTGTATCAAATTTTTCCCCACTTTAATGCACTACTTTTCTATGAATTTTACTTTCCTTTTGTTTATTTTTGTGATATTGAGGCATTTTTCAATATTCCTAGATAATGGCACCCTTTTCTGTCATCTGCCAAAGTCTAGATTCTGAAGTGGAATTTTGTTTGTTTGGGGTAGTAGAGAAAAAAGGTTGTGGTACTTCTAATTTTGTGGTTCTTTTTTTTCTTGCAGGTCCTTAAATTTTTTCCTTTACCATCAAATTTCCAAAGAACTCTTTTTTCCTTTTCATTCTCTCCCAGAAACTATGCATTTGGAAGACTTCTCTTTAAATCACATTAAATGGCTGCCTGGCCCTTTAAAGGGGCCCGACTTTGAAATTCCTTTCCTGTAGTCCTGCTCTTATCTGCTTGGTTACTTTTTGTGTTTTCAGATTAAGGGTAGACTTAATTTTTCTGGTAGTTCTTTCAGTTCTCACTTCACTGTGCTCCTTTGTCTTCTCAGCAACATATCTTGGTCTAACTGTGCTTCCCACAGGAGCTTGTGGCAGTGAGGCAGAGGCATGTAGCATCACCGCATTGGAGTTTGCCACCTTTTTCTTACACCGTTATTTGGCAGCTCCGGCATTATCGGTAATAGTAAAGGTGTTGCTTGAGTATAAATTTTACAGATGTGGCTATTTTGTATCTTTTAGGGAGATAACTTTTTAGAAGGTTGTGATTAACAACCTACCACTATCTTCAGCTACCTGGAAACCTGTGCACACAGTTGAAGAGTTAAATGGTTCTTCAAGGCTTGATAGGAAAAACAGTAGCATTTCTTTCTTCCACATTCCTTTCCCTCATAATAGTTGCTAAATCCTTGTTTGCTTAAAAAAAAATCTTAAAGACAAAAGGACGGAGAGGGGATCTAGGGCAGTTCATGGAAAAGTTGTGGTTTTATTTTGTGAAATGTTTGTACTGGGAATAAAGCCAAAAGTGTACCCATCCCCCCACCCCAAAAGTAACAGGCATTCCAGATTAATGAGAAATGGAATAGGCAAAGTCAGCAAGAAATGTAAAGGTGCCAGTCAGACAAGCAGGCAGATTGGTGAGAGATGCCCATATGCTCCCCACAAAACAGTTCCCATTTCTGAGACCATCTTAACAGTTTCCCCAAGTCTGACCAGTTTACATCCATTGTCAATTCAGACTGCCAGAACCAACAGCACACGTTATATATAACAATTCAACTGATTTAAGTGTCAGAACAGCTATGAAAGTCTGGAGAGCAAGCAATTAAGGAAATGAAATGACATAAAACACCAGCATGTCCATTCTTTACTTGAGCAAAACTATTTTTTCTGCTTTAAGAATGTGGTGGAAGGATCGCTGGAGCCCAGCAGTCAAGGCTGCGGTGGCCGGGAGCGGCCACTGCACTCCAGTCTGGGTGACGGAGTGAGATTCCAACTCAAAAAAAAAAAAAAAAGAATGTGGTTCTGAAACTTCAGCACACATCAGAATCACTTGAAGGGTTTGTTAAAGCTGGAATGCTGGACACCATACCTAGAGTTTCAGATTCATGAGGTTTGTGGCGGGGCCTGAGAATCTGCCCTTCTAACAAGTTCACAGCTCATACAGATGCTACTACTGCCCTGGAAATCACACTTTGAGAACCTCTACCATATCTTTCCCTTTTTTATTGAATACTTCCTTGTTTTGATGAGTCATATCTTCCAACGGTTTCCTAAAGAAAAGTTTATAGAAAACTCTGTAGTTTCTTGAAGAAAGATGTTTGTGTTTGTGATGTGCTTTTTACATATTATAAAAAAATTTCACATACATGCAAAAATAAACAATAGGATAATGAACCCTATTAACTCTATTCAGTTTCAACAATTGTTAACACATGGTCATTCTTTTTTCATCTGTATCTCCACCAATTGTCATCTTCTCAAATGGATTATTTTGAAGCACACTCAATAACTAACAGATAATGAAGCATGTATTTCTAAAATAAGACATTTTCAAAAACCTTAAGAGGTAAATTTGTTGAGAATGCATTTTTTTTTTTTTTTTGAGTTGGAGTTTCACTCCGTCGCCCAGACTGGAGTGCAGTGGCCGCTCCCGGCCACAGCAGCCTCGATCTACTGGGCTCCGGCGATCCTTCCGCCTCAGCCTTCCGAGTAGCCGGAATTACAGGCGCGCGCTACCACGCCCGGCTGATTTTTTGATTTATTGTAGAGATGAGGTCTCGCTGCCCAGGCGGGTCTCGAACCCGCGGGCTCAGGCAATCCACTCACCTCAGCCTCCCAAAGGTGCGGGATTACAGGCTGAGCCACCGAGCCCGGCTTGAGAATGCATTTTAAAATGTTTTTATTCTGTCTGTCCTTCTACTTGCTTAGTGATTTGGCCAAGTATATATAATTCAGTGTTGAAAATAATTATTCTTCGGAGGAATATAGGCATACCACTGCATTTTAGCTTCCAGTTGCTGCTGCTGCTGAAAAATCCCCAGTCATTTTGAATCCTTATCCTTCGTTGAGATGTTTTTTCCCTCTGGAAACATCCAGGATCATCCTTCTTCCCAGTGATCTGCCTCACCACAATGTGAGTGGGTCTTTTTCATCTGTTATGCTGGACCTTCCTGGGCCCTTTCAAAGTAAAACCTCATGTTCTTTATTTCCATGAATTTTTCTTTTATTCCTTCACTCTGCTCTGTTCTCTCTACCTGAAGCTCCTACTGTTCAGATATTAGAATTCTTGGATCATCCCTTTAATTTTATCTTTTCTCCTATTTACTATATTTTAAAATATATATATATATTTTCTACTTTCTGGGAAATGTCTATAATTCTGTTTTCCAACCCTAATGTCTTTTGTCACTGCCACTATATTTATAATTCCCAAGAGCTTTTTTTTTTTTTTTTTTGAGTTGGAGTCTCTCTCTGTCGCCCATACTGGAGGGGAGTGGCTGCTCCCGGCCACTGCGGCCTCGATCTGCTGGGCTCCGGCGATCCTTCCACCTCAGCCTTCCGAGTAGCCGGAATTACAGGCGCGCGCTACCATGCCCGGCTAATTTTTTGATTTATTGTAGAGATGAGGTCTCACCTGCCCAGGCGGGTCTCGAACCCACGGGCTCAGGCAATCCACTCACCTCAGCCTCCCAAAGGCGGGGGATTATAGGCTGAGCCACCACTGAGCCCAGCTGCAAGAGCTCTTTTTAAATCCTTTTTGTTTTACAGTATACTTTTTTGATTCCGTAATTCCAAATACTCTTTAAAAACACCGACAAATTTTCCTCTTTATTTTTGTAGAATATTTGAATAATTTGATGCCTAGTATTCTCTTGATCTCTTTCATATGACTGATAGTCTTTGGCTGTGTGCCATTTTTAAAAGTAGAGAGTCTATAAAGCCAACTGGAGGCCCTAGGGCTGTAGGTAGAGTTTATCAAAGATGTGCTTAGCTGTAGGATAATCTAGTTGAATCACTTTGTTGGGGTAGTCCTGTTGCTATCTTTAGGTTCAAACTCTTGGGCTGGTCAGATTCTTAGAGAAGACCCCAGAATCCTCCTGGCCTGATTAAAGTTTGTCGGCCAGTGTTTTGGAAGACAAGTGGGGAATGGGGGTGGGATGGGGTGGACTGAGGTCTTAGTATCCAGTTTGCTTACTTCCCTAAGTCCCTGTATTCAGAGAACCAAGATTTTACCCTCTCTATGGACGTTAAGAGTGGGAGACAAATAGGAACTCAACTGCTTCTTAAATTGACATTTAATTCACCTTTCTTATTTTCAACATCCTCCACTCCAAAATCCTAGTTTTAGGAAGTATCCAAAACTGCTAAAGTGTTATATGACTATGATGCAAATCTAGTTTTCGGTTTTCTTTACAAATAGTTTAGGATCTGAATATCTGAGATTTACTAATTCACTTAGTACTTGTCCATCTGTGTTCCAGCTTCCACAATTTTGTCTCCTTTCCTGTCTTCCCTGTCTTTAAGGGCTTAAACATTTTCTAATTGTAAATCCTTTCTACTATTTTATACGGAAGAAGATAAAAGTAGATGTATACTTTACCTGAGTGAGATTCCTAATTTTTTCAAAGCAAATGAAGCTACCTTAAGTCTTTGGACCTCAGATGACTGTACTTTATGAACTGGGTTTATATGTAAGTTTTCAGGAATTGTTACCCAACTCTATCTTCCACTCTTAAGACATTACCACTTCAGAGATGGCCTTAATTTCTGGATAAGCTTCAACTGGTCATGACTTCTCAGTCTTTTGGTTCCTTGCAATTAATTTATAAGTGATTTTTTAAATGATGAATCCTCACTAGTGAAAAAATGTATATTTAAAATAAATAATTGTTGGATAATATATATTCTCTAACTTGGAGAGCAAGTGACTAGCTCAGCTCTCTTAATTAGCTGCAGTTTTTCTCTTTCAATAAAGAAGTGACAGAGGTCAAGCCTGTTGCTTCAAGGAAGCAGCTCAACAGTAGCACCAACTTCCCTAGCGCGTGCACTAGATGAGCTGTCAGTAGGTAATTTAAAATCTAAAGCTTTGCAGCTATGTGCTGGGCATGGTGGCTCATGCCTTTAATCCTAGCACTTTGGGAAGCTGAGACAGGAAGACTGCTTGGGGCCAGGTGGTTGAGACCTGTCTGGGCATCATAGTGAGACCCTCATCTCTACAAAAAATAGAAAAATTAGCCAGGCGTGGGGTTGCATGCCTGTAGACCCAGATACTTGGAAAGCTGAGGCAGGAGGATCGCTTAAGACAAGGCTGTAACCAGCTGTGATCATATCACTGCACTCTAACCTGGGTGAAATGTTGAAACACTATGTCAAAAAAAAAAAAAATGTTGCAACTTTAATCAAACAACAGGGTGCCACTGCAGATCCAATTTAAAATATAAAAATTTTTAAAAGGTGAGAAATGTTGCATTAATATATAGAAAACATAGAAAAAAGGATTAAGAATAACAGTGCTGTAATTTTCACAAATTACACTGGGAAATAAATAGCCTTCAAAGGCTTCTAAGAATTCAGAACAAAAAGTCAGCAAGATATACACTTAAATATATCTTAAATGTAAATAATTTAGCCGGGCTCGGTGGCTCAGCCTGTAATCCCTTGGGAGGCTGAGGTGAGTGGATTGCCTGAGTCCGCGGGTTTGAGACCCGCCTGGGCAACTTGGTGATACCTCATCTCTACAATAAATAAAAAATTAGCCGGGCATGGTAGCGTGCACCTGTAGTTCCAGATACTTGGAAGGCTGAGGCGGAAGGATCGCCAGAGCCCAGCAGGTCGAGGCTGCGGTGGCCGGAAGCGGCCACTGCACTCCAGTCTGGGCGACAGAGTGAGACTCCAACTCAAAAAAAAAAAAAGTAAATAATTTTTGGTAATACTGACAAAAATCAGTCTCTTAGGTTGGAAGAAAATAGGTGCCAAGCACATATCTGATAAAATTTATGGTATCCAAGATATACAAAGCATTCTCATAAACTCAATATTAAGAAGACAAACACAAACAAAGGATCTAAACAAACATATCACCAGAGATACAAATAACAAGCAGATGAAAAGAGATGCAACGTTATTTAAAAAATGCAAACAAAACACAAAGAGTTATCACTACACAGCTACTAGAATGGCTAAGATAAAAAGCAAAAACCCTGACAATACCAAATGCTGTCAAAAATGCCAAGCAAATGGAATTCTTATATATTGTTGATAAGAACATAAACTGGCACCGCCACTTTGGAAAACAGTTTAACAGTTTCTTTCTTTCTTTCTTTCTTTCTTTTTTTTTGAGTTGGAGTCTCACTGTCACCCAGACTGGAGTGCAGTGGCTGCTCCCGG